>NC_083770.1:31890487-32026579 GCF_963514075.1 Conger conger
ATTATATTTTACCCAAGGGCACCACAGCATCTTTGGATATTTGATCCTGTATGTTGCCTCAGTACTTGGAGTCTAGGAGGCTCTCAGCAAATGGTTTTAATTACACATGTGCACCTACATTTTACACAGCCATAAGTACATAGCTGTGTGAGTGCAGAACCATGTTTAATGTGTGTAAGCTGAATGCAATGTGTAATTACGTTAAGTGGTGAAGGTTTTCCGTTCAGTAAGTCACACGTTGTGTTTACATAATATCAAGTATTTTATCCATATGTAATTACAGGTACATGGCCACTGTAATGTTAAGTTTTACTAATGTGCAGTTCGTATCAGATCTTATAATGACTTCAACTGACAACAGCGCTGCTGTGCATAAGTGCATTACCAGGTTGGCTTCAGGCTCTTTATCTGTTACGTGTGTGTATGCGTAATGTTTTCATTTGCTTTTTTTTTTCTGATTAATGTAGTTTTTGCTGCTGCTATAATTGTTCTTAATGCATAACATGCCCCATAAGTGAAATTGATTGTTACTGTTCTGTAGGTGTAAGTAAAATGATGAGCTCCAGTGTGTTACATGGCGAGAGACTTGCTCTAATGTATTGTTCTGTTATTAATGTAGCCATATTCTGTGTGTTGTGTCCTGTGTGTTCTCATGTCAGACACAGAGCCATTAGGTGATAATATATAATGAAGTATAAAAAAGGAAAAGGAATTGGTTCAACTAAATGCACAGAATAGTACTCTGCCAGATTCAAAATGAAACTTTTCATTCAGTCTGGAAGTTTTTGTTGGTCATTTTGCTTTCCGCGAAAGCAATATTGTGAAATGCATACACCTCCAAGCAAGCAGCAGAAAAGAAAGCGGTTTGGAGAGAGGAGAGAGGACTTGCTGTTCCTCTCATAAAAAAGCAATTGTTTCCCCTGCCAAGGACAAAGTCAATAGATTGGTTTCTCTGGATACGGGGGCTGTCACCCTTGCTCCTGACAAACACCAGTGTGGTCGTTGAGAGAAGTGTCTGAGCTCAAAACTAGGCCCAAGGCTGCTCTCTCCCTCCCCCTAGACTCTGAGCTCCTAGTCTCTTTTACAACATCCATTAATTGGGTCCCCTCCTCTTGCTGGCACGAGAGAACTGCTGCCTGATTGGCTCCTCTGATGTGGGCAGATCCGTGAGGGTGCTTGGCTGACCCCCCCTCCCCCCCCCCCATGCGCCCCCCTCTTTGGCAGAAGAGTAGCATTCTCCGATTCTTAGCTCCTGTTACACCATGTAGACATTTCCCTAATGAACCCTCTCATTCCATCCCTGTGGCTCTGGGAGTGGGGGGTGGCGTTATTGGATTTTGTTCTGGTTTGCACCCACCCCCTAGCAGAGGGGTAGCAGTCAGGCAGAAGCCAACCTCTCCTCACACTCTGATTGATGAGACGGGAAATGAGGTCGAATAAGGCAGGCCCATGACGAATAAGTTTGTTCCTCATTCTGGTAATCTGAATGCAGTGTCTTCACTGGAGGACTGAGTTTTGCCAAGACTACTAATGAATAGATAATAAGCTAATAACTAGAAATCCTTGGTGGCACTGCAGTGTGTGTAATCCTATTCAGAATGGGATTAATGTGATAACATTTACAATGGAAGAATTGTTGTTGCATGGCTGAAGAGTGAAGTCCTCATGACTCAAATGAGAAGCAATTGTAATTTATCAGATCATCGGCATGGCGATGTAGGTTGAAGGTCAGCTAATGGTGAAAGACTGATTAATCATTGTCAAAGCACTGATGTTCAAACTACATCACTGCTGTAATCGTGACAGCCCATGCTAATTAGAACCGTCTACATCTTCAGTAATGGAGGTCAACTGGAGATCTCATCAAAGGATGTGCGTCCCTGTGTTATGATTGGTGGTTTCGCATCAAGTGACACCATTCATGCAGCACTGAGAATTTAAATCTTTGGCCCCCACTTGGCAGGGTTAGAAAGTGTCTGCTTGTGTACCTACCAGGTCAATACTGTAATTAGGTCTGTTCATGTACCGGAGGGAGTGCTCTTCCTCTGGGTGGCAGAGGCCTCTTATGGGGTTACAATTAGATCTGACTCACTGCCCACAGTAGAGATTTTGTGTGTGACACTGAGTGTGTAGGTGTTTTATGTGTCTGACTTTGTATGTAAGTGTCTGTGCATGTGAGATATCCTGTGTGTCTGTGTTTGTGACTACCCGTGTGTGCGCGATAACTGTGTTTGCGTGTTATGAGTGTTTTTTGTTTGTGATGGTCGTGTCTGTGAGTGGTGATGTCACTGATTTTCAACACATCATAACCATAGGCCTGATGGATGCACCAGTCTCCTTTGTGACTTTCACATCAAGTTCTGCTCTCCCAACTTGATTCTACTGGACCCAGCCCCTCCTTGGCCCTGTCTTGTCTTGTGCCAAGATGTCGGCAGGATGTCTAGATTTTACACTTTTGGTTCAGCTTCTATTGAGTTGGGAAGGTCTGATGCTTGCAGTGGAGGTGTACGTGAGGGTATCCTGTGCCATCTGTGTCAAGGGCAGGGGATTGGGACCACAAGGCCTTTTGTTAAAATGACTGCTCCTTGTGCCTTTTTCTTGCTCCCAGTTCTCGATTAAATTTGTGGGCACTGGCCAGACTGTCTGGGTTTGGGGTTGGCAGGAAATTGTCTGTGCCCATAAATCACATTCCATACCTGTGGAGTGAAAAGACTCTGGAACATTCTGGAAAAGCTGGTAATTAAACTATAGATACCCCAGTGACAGGACAGGCTCGAGGGCTTTCAGCTGAACAAGGCAAGAAGAGCCAAAGTTAGGACACCCGTCCCTTTCTCAGATCCGTATCTCTCTGGATCTCTGGGAATTGTCTTGGAGAGCCGGGGCCAGAGAATCACTTTAATGAAACAAGTTTGACCTCTTGAGTGTGTGAGTCAGGCCGTCTGAGGTGCTGACTCAACTCTGACTCGCCTCATTTTGAGCCTACATTCCGGTGATACAGCTCCACAAAAACACAATGCAAGAGTCCCAGACCCAGATGGGAAAGCCCACAGCCAGCTTTCCTGCTCCTTACCCCCACACCCCCCTCTACCCCTCACTCAATATCCTGTTTCTGAAGTGTAGCCCAGATCCCACGCCTCACATTCCTGGAAGTTACCTCCAGCACTTCTTATCAAGCCAGCGAGTCCCCCGCCCATCTGCACAGAAATGTACATATACCCCCCCCCCCACCAAGCAGTTACTCAGATGACCGAAATCAGAACCACTCCCTGAGTTCACTGGAAAAAAATGGAAATGCATGGGTTCAGCTGGCCTCGTTGGCATGTCATGAATGGACAAATGTATGAATGGAGGACATTTGGTTGACTGTGCTCTTTTTCAGTGCATTCAGAACCTCCTCCACACAACATTTTCCAAAGCGGAAGAATTTATTTGACGAATATTGGTACTACGTTTATCCGATCTCTTTTTTATTTGATCATAAATAAATGAACGACAGAATTTGGTACCTGCCTGCCATTACCACTCAGTCGGGAGTGTAGATTTCGATTTCCTGTCAATATTTAATAGCAAAGGGCCTTCATGAGTCTGCTGTTCAAGGCGTTTTTCCAATAGTCCCTGGCCCTTACAAGTCAAGCCTTTATGGAAGATTACCAATGTCATATTTCCCCAGAGACAGGCGCTGATAAACTGTCATTTTGATGCATTCAGACAGCTCACTCATGACCAGCTTCTTTTTCTTCCTTCCGTTTTTAAAGCAGTGCCCTCTTTTTCATAATGGATAGTACAATTAGGGTAAGGCCTACAGTAATAATTACAGCATCCCAGCAGCACAAACTATATATAGAATTCTGTATTTGCATGTGACAGGGGAGATTGGTGGGTGTGTGTGCGCATTTACATTACATTAATGGCATTTGGCAGACGCTCTTATCCAGAGTGACGTACAGTTGATTAGACTAAGCAGGAGACAATGTTCAAGGGCCCAATGGCTGTGCGGATCTTATGTGGCTAGACTGGGGATCAAACCACCGACCTTGCAGGTCCCAGCCATGTACCTTTACCATTACGCTACAGGCCACCCCTATACTTGGTTTTTGTGTGCCTGTGTGTAAATTTGTGTGTGCTGCATATGTATGCTTCTCTGTGTTTACTTGTTAAGTGATGAATGAAACATAGTTATTAGTTTCAGAACTCTTTCCTTCATCTCTCCATTCTAAAGGCTGAGCACAGGCTCCCTACTGCCCTAAAATGGATCCCAGTGCTGTTGGTAGAACCTGGAACATAAATCCTGGGTTCACCTCCCAGGCAGGGAGTGTTTGTGTGAATCCAGGGGTGTGGTTGCCAGGTTCCTGGGTCATGCGAGTGCTGTGTGTAGAATAAATATGTGCTGTTGGCCTGGATTTCTGAGGTTATAGTAAACTGCTCAGTCACTGGCACCTTCCCACTGGTTTGAGGAAACCCAGACGTCACAACACCATGTCATCGGCATCCGGTGTGATGGCATGCCTGAACTGGGGGGTAATGGAGAGTTGGAGGAGTGGGGGCTCACTTCCCGAAATTTTAAGCCCTTACTGAAAATGCGGCTGGGGAACTTTGAAGGATCCACTCTCTGTGCGTGTTTGTTATGCAATAATAAAGCGTAAACTGGAAGTGGAATACTCAGATCGGTCTTGTTGTTTGTACCACGGATTTCCTGATTTTTTTCCCCTCACACTATTATCTTGGAACGGCCCTGGTTTTTGGGAAACACAGGGATTGGGGTGGGAGCTGGGGTATTACAGGATGGCTGTGTGTCTGTAAGTGCTCAGTCACTCTGTTTATCCCTCACGTATATCTGCTTGGGGATCACTGCACTGTGGCCTTCCGGGATCTTCCCGCTTAGGCTTGTTGCAGACGGTTCACTTACTGACTCTGACGAGAGATACGTTCATACTGTATATTTTCCCATTGGTGGATAATCTACCCTAATCCATGAATCTCCTATAGTTAGCATAGAGTGATCTGGCTTATTGGCTCATACTGCACAGAAGCAGAACCAGAGGGATTCTGGGTAGATAGAAAGTGACTCAAATGTCACAGGCACTGTTGCAATGAAGTCCCCCTGTTCTCTCCGCCCCCTCTGGCCAGCATAGAGAGCATAGTCTTAGGGGCAGGATGTGGGTATGCTGGCATCCCACAAGAGCACAAGCTTGTTTGTTACTGTCCAGGGGAGCTTTGAATGGCGTTCACTGCATTGAAACCCTATATTTGAACATGGGCCTTGGCCCTGCAGTATTTCACTGTGAAAGTGTTCTACTTTCAGCACATGTGAGGCATCATATGTGATGTTGCATGGACCATGTGCAATGCTAGGGGCGAGTGCTACTCATTACTCACCCAAATCTGTGTCTTTATCACTGACCTAATGGCTGGATATTTGGGAGAGAGCAGCTCCACTGAACCATGGAGGAGGTCTGGATTGTCAAACTTGCTGCGATGTCACTTGACCACTCAGATGACTTCATGTTCAGCAAGCCAGGATGATGTGTTTTAAGCTGATATCACTGCTGTTTGACACACCAGACACGCGCTTGGCTCTCCCTGCAGTTCTCCAGTAGGGTGTGATTGGTGGACCTACTCATGTTTAATTTTGTGACAGGGAGGCGCAAAGCAACAACCAGTTGTGCTTCTTGGTCTACGAAACAAAGTGCCATAGATTTAAATTAATGCAATGGCACCCCCTTTTGGTAAAATGTGGTAAAACAAGGAATAAGTGTGTGTTTGCAATGATGCATGTTACATATGTTTATAATAAGGTTTGTGTCTATGTTTTGTGTATGAGCGTATGCGTGTATATACACTAAGTGAGAACTTTATTAGATACATCTTTCCAGTACTGGGTATGACCTGCCTTTGCCCCTAGAACAGCCTGAATTCTTGGCATGGATTTTAAAAGGTGCTAGAAACATTCAGTTTATTGGCCCTCTATTGTTGACTGGGATCCACTGAAACATTGCCAGGGGAGGCCATGTGATTGTTTGATGAATAGATAGATGGATGTTTGGAATGGTCTGTTGATGTCCTTCCTCCTGTAGAACCGGCAGCTGTTGAAGGACCGCTTCATGGTGGAGCTGGTGGAGGGAGCCCGTAAGCTGCGTCACGTCTTCCTCTTCACCGACCTCCTGCTCTGTGCCAAGCTGAAGAAGCAGATCGGGGGGTGAGTGCGCTCCTCTGTGTCTTTTCCCCTTCGCTGTATTCTCACCTCCTTATGCTCCCCCTCTTCCTTCTCTTTTTCATTCTTTACTCTCCTTACTCTGTTTACTCTTCCTCTGCCTCCACTGTTCCCCTCATTCTCACTCTTCCCTCTCTTTGCCTCCTCTCTCCTTGGTCACCCTCTGTCTTGACCAGCACGCTGTCCTTCATTCCATGTGCTATATCTGTGATGAGCTATATCTGTAATGAATCCCTATTTCCAGGAAGACATTGTGTTATTGCTTGGATCTGGACAGGCTGTGTGTTTCAGTCACACTTCCATCAAATAACTGGTGTGATATGTTCTCTTCTAACTGTGTTCTGCAGCTGGATTAGCTTCAGTAATGCAGTATTGATTTGTGGACATTTCTGATTTCAGTCAGGTACACGTAAGGGTCTCTGTTTATGAGGGTTTATTAGCTGGGATCTGTATGTCATTTGGACTTTACTGACTGGTGGAGTTGTGGCCTTTGGACTGACGGGTCCGTAGGCTGACCCAGTCGCACAGTCATGTCTGTAGTCTGAGGAGATCTGGTGTGGTGATGCTCTAATTAGAGATCTTGTGTCTGACGGATCTCTCCCCATCTCCACCACCGCAGGAAGAGCCAACAGTACGACTGCAAGTGGTACATCCCCCTGTCCGACCTCACCTTCCAGACCATCGACGAGTCCGACTCCTCACCCATACCGCAGGTGCCAGACGAGGAGATCGATGCCATGAAGATCAAGATCTCGCAGATCAAGAACGAGATCCAGAGGGAAAAGGTGCGTCATATAGGGAGAGAGCGAGAGAGAGCGAAGGAGTTTTTTTTTATTTTGTTGCTTATATGGCTTTTTGAGAATAGATTAAATATGTTACACTACATTCGGAAATACATGTCATTTCATCGGTAACAGAAGAAGGGAACGTTAGTGGCAGCTTGAGTATTAAGTGATTTTGAATGTGCCTGCAGAGGGCCAACAAGGGCTCGAAGGTGATGGAGAGGCTGAGGAAGAAGCTCTGTGAGCAGGAGTCCCTTCTCCTTCTCATGTCCCCCTGCATGGCCTTCAGGGTGCACAACCGGAACGGCAAGGTGAGCCTCATGGCCGAACGCAACCCCTACCCCAAAACCTCCATCCCGTTCCTCTCAGACGAGGCTGTCAGCACTGCCTCTATACCAGCACAGTCTCCTTTCAACTCATATTTTCATCACTCAAACCCCTGGTCTGGCTGCCATTCAGGAGCTACATACCCATTACTAACCCTGATGCTAACAGCTTGTGGATTTTATGGTAATGGTTCTTGGCCCCACTTCCCCCTGGTGTGTATAAACAGCTCAGTGTGCCGCTGCCTGTTGTTTATTATTAATGTACTCTGGAGATGCCCGGGGGACTGACAGTGCTAACAGTTTCTGCATTGCTGTAATACACAAGTGCTGCTTCACACTGACTGGATTACCTTGAGTCTGCAGCCTTATTGTTTCCCCCCTTTGTTTCTTAGCTGACTGCGTGTAAGATGATTTAGTACTTAGGGCTTTATCTCGCTGTATTAGGTGGGGCTAGGCAGGCCCTGCGGGGGTGGGGTGGGGCGGGGCGGAGGTGATTGTTGTAGTCGTGGAGAGGGTTTCTAAGCGACCGGGCGGCGCTGTGCTGCAGTCACATGGTGGGACTGCGGAGGTTGTGCGCGAACAGCTGCGGCTGCCGTCAGGGACTGCAGCGGTGACACATCTGTCACCGGCTCAAAACTTCATTCAGTTATTCATTGGGGGGTGACATCACAAGCTCTCTTCGTCATTTTTGTGCACGACATGTACTGTAGGCATTCCAGTGTGCCTGTGAGTGGCTCATAGCTGCGTGGCTGTAGGTCCTGAGGTTTGTCCTGCATTGTGTTTCAGAGTTACATGTTCCTGATCTCCTCGGACTACGAGAGAGCTGAGTGGAGGGAGATCATTCGGGAGCAGCAGAAAAAGTGTGCGTGTCCCTCACCACCATACACACACACACACACACACACACACGCATGCGCGCACAGACACACACACACATACAAACACACACACACATACACACACACACACACGCACACACACGCACGCACAGACACACACGCACAGACACACACACAGACACGCACAGACTCTCTCACACTATTTCCTGCTCCCTCTCCCCCTCGACCCACTGCATTGCTGGCCACTGTCCAGCCTGTTAATCAAACACACTCTGTCCTGCACATCGTGGGGGGGTCTGTCTCCACAGGGTGAAAAATTTACACTGCAGCTATTTTCGGTCTTACCTTTCATCCTGTGGGCGCTTTCCCCTGCCCCTGCACATTATGCTTTCAGACCTGGTCTCTTGTGTTAAAGGCACCTTGGGTGGTTTTACAGGGGAAAAGTAATCCAGTGTGTGTGTTTATATCTGTCTGTTTGAAAATATGTGTCTGTGTGGTTGTGTGGGTATGTGTGAATATTTGTGTCTGTGTCTGTCTGTCTGTCTGTCTGTCTGTTGGTTGTCTGTGCCTGTGTGTCTGTGTGTGTATGTATACACTCACAGAGCACTTTATTAGGTAGACCTTTACACCAGCTTGTTAATGCTAATATTTCATCAACCAATCATGTGATGTCTGCTGATGTCCTGGGATTTCCATGTGAAACAGTCTCTAGAGTTTGCAAAGAATGGTGAGAAAACTAAAAAACAGAAGCAGAAGTTCTGTGGGAGGAAACACGTTGTTAATGAGACGTCAGAGCAGAAGGGCCAGACTGGTCAGGACAGCTGACAGGAAGGAGACAGTAGCACAAATAACCATGCATTACAACAGTGGTATGCAGAAGAGCATCCCAACGTGTCAAATATCTAAGTGGATAGGCTACAACAGCAAAAGACTTGAAAATAGGTCTAATAAATATATATGTTGAAATCTGTTCTGCAGGTTTTAAGAGCTTCACGCTCACTTCTGTGGAGCTGCAGATGCTGACAAACTCCTGCGTCAAACTACAGACAGTCCACAGCATCCCGCTGACCATAAATAAAGAAGGTACCTTCGCTGGGGCAAGGGATTGTGGGACTGGGAGGGGGCAGAATTCTACCCTTGCGGTTTTGTGAAAAGTTTTTGTTTTGTGCTGGCTCAGGTTTTTACATCAGGCATCAAGCTGTTGCTGAGTCACAGGCTATTCAGTCTCGACAGACAAAACATAAAAACATAAAAACATATCACTCAAACACAAACGCCCACAACACACATGCACACCCACACATGCGCATAACCCTGTGGCAAACGCTTATCCACACCCACACGGACCCCCGCACTCACAGAGACACACATACAAGGACACTTAAACACACAGACACACATATGGACTCACTCACAACATACATATATGTGTGGACACACACACACACACACACACACACACACACACACACATACACTCATAAACCACATAGTCATATAAAGAAAAATCTGTATGTTGACTAGTTTTCACAAACTTTAGTATAAATAAATTAATTTATAGCTTAGTATAGTTATATAGACATCTGTGAATCCAAAATGAGTATAATGGTATACAGTATAAATCTGTGATTAAAACCCAAGTCACACTATTGAGATAAAGGACAATGTTTCACTGTGAGGCAAGATTTAAGCAGAGAGGTACACAAAACAGAAAAGGCATTTTTTTGCAAATGTGCTCCAGAGCAGCGGTGGTCTACTAAATAATTCTTTGGGACTTCTTGTTTGATGTTCTTGTGGGTGTTTTCCTCATCGCTGTGCTAATTTTAGTGAGAATTGGGACTCATAGAGGAAATGAGGTCACTGTGTTCCAGATGGTCTTTGAACCCATGCGTGAAATACAGGTTATGGCAAAATACGTGACTGAAAGATACAATGAACCATAATTTAGTCTATCCCCACTGTATCTGAAAGTTTAGGAAAAATTGTGTCTTTACTTATCAAATATTGAATAAATATATGGATGTATTGTACCTTGCACAGGACAGACATACGGGTACAGGCATGTGTGGCATTGCACTTGCTCCAGGGGAAGGCACACAAAACCATCTCTGTCCCTCTGTCTGTTTCAGATGATGAATCGCCTGGCCTGTATGGGTTTTTGAATGTAATCGTCCACTCCGCCTCAGGGCTCAAACAGAGCTTAAGTAAGTGTGCTCCGCCACTCTCCTGTGCTTCCTGTGTCGTTTGATGGATGAAAATGTTGTCACGCACTGAGACAGCCACTGCCGCGGTGCCCATGCCCATCACCCCTCCCCGAACCCGGCCTGGTTATCTCTCTGCGCCTGTCTCTGGGCAGAAGGCAGGAATTCCCTGTTGGAGCAGATGCTGTTCCGCAGTGACGGGAACACCGGATTAGGCGGGGACGCCGTGTCCCCGATCTGGCGTGCGAGGGCGGCTCCGCCCCGCTGGCTGGGACACTGCGGCAGGCTTTCACCTGACCGCACTCCACTGCACCTGACTGCTCCCCTTTCACGCCTCAGGCCTTTATATTGATAGCCAGCCAGACACTGTCTCTATGTAGGTCAGCACACACTGCCTAGGAACCCTGTTATGATGGTTTTATTTTTATTTTTTTTAATATCTAAAAAAAGTAATCCCTTAAACGGTGACCTGAGTTGAAGTGGCTCTCATCGCTGTTGTTTTGTTTGGAACTCAAGCATTTCCTGTTCACCAGTGTTTAACCTTCCTGCCTGCCATTGTCACAAGTGACATCTGGATCTGGTCTGATCTAATTTTCTTGGTATCAAGCGGGCCTTCCAGCTAACTTCAACCCTAAACTCTGGTGATTTTCCTCCAGATCTGTACTGTACCTTGGAGGTGGACTCTTTTGGCTACTTTGTGAACAAAGCCAAAACGCGAGTTTACAGAGACACCACCGAACCCAACTGGAACGAGGTGAGGCCTGCTGATCATTGGCTCACAGTCTGTCAGCAGCTTGTGGGCATATGTCATCCGTCAGTCACAGTCCATGTGTAACGTGTACCAGGTCTTGGCTCCCACAAACCTTGAAAATCCCTGATTACTAACCAAAGAGCTTCGCACAATCCTAGAAAATCTCCATTTACTATGTGCGGTTGGTCCTGATCCTGGGATTCAGGGACATTGTTGCCATTTTTCTATGGCTTTATTGGTTGTAGTGTGTGCACACTTGTTATGTGGCCTACTGTACATTTTTTAATCACTTTTGGGGAATAGGACCTTGAAGGGATTATAAAATCCTGTAACCTGTTACCTGTCTGGTTATGTGAGAGACTCCTCCAGGGTATTCCTTGCTAACGGTCATCTCTGTGCTGGTACTAGGAGTTTGAAATCGAGCTGGAGGGATCGCAGACTCTGAGGCTGCTGTGCTATGAGAAGTGCTACAACAAGACCCGGCTGAAAGAGGAAGGAGAGAACACCGACAGAATCATGGCTAAAGGCCAGATCCAGGTGAGGGTGACAAGTATTCACTACCTCAGGAACACAGTGGTTGTGTTTCTGCCCGTGTTTGGAGGGCCCGGCATACCACCGCATACAGTATGTGTCTCCAGATGACCTTGTTGTCGTCACCTGTAGGTGTATTTCCTCCAGTTAGTGCTAGCTCTCCTGTAGCTCCCAATGTGCAAAATAGTAATTTGCCTACTATGGCTTTTTGCTGAAAGCATTGGGGAAATGGGGGTAATGCAGCTAACGGACTGCCTCTGCATGAGATAGATGTTGATGAAAGCGTAGTACTGTGCAAATCGCAATGTAGCAGCAAAACATGGCCTGACTTTTGAATCCAAACAGATCCCTCACAGACAGATGGCATACATTTAATCTCTGAGGGACCACTGACCTCTCAGACAAATCATTTTAACTAGAATAACATGATTAGTCCCATACAATAGTGCGTTCTACTTTTCACCCCAAACATGAACAATGATTTGGGCACTTTGTCTACAGTTCAAATGAAGAAAATATCCAATATCAGTTTCAAAATCAGCATGTCGTTTCAAGCAGATTTTTGCTGAGAGGTCAACTCTCAGAGCATGCGAGCCTGTCACCCATTATATGGAACAAATTGCGACAGGAACATTTAGTGATTTCAAGAGCACTGAGATTGAAAGCAGATGCCAGAGTTTAGATCTGTGCGATTTATTTAATTTCATTTAAATTTTGGACTGAATACCATGATCCAGAGAAGCTTGAATATTTCAGTCTAGTTGGGAGTCTCAGCCTTTCAGTTTCACCCTGCTGCAGGACGACCCACATGCACCCTCACACCTAAAATGGCGAATCAGGAAGAAATGTTCAGATGGCCAGCAAAAAAATGTTTTGTCTGCTAAGCATTTACAAACCATTTTGCCCGACAACGCGGAATTGTCCTTGCTGGAGGTTAGAGGAGAACATTGTCCTTTGGGCAGTGGTGGGGTTAAAGTATTCCCGATTATCACACTGCATTAAGCCCTGGAGATGTGGCGGGTCTGTGACGCGTGAGTGGAATTATCCTTGAGACGTCCCTGTCCTCACCCTGGGCCTGGAGATGCGTTGCAGCTCCGCCTGCCTTCTTGGTGTATGCTGACTCTGAGGACCTGGAGCTGCCTCTGATTGCATTATGAGTGACCCTGAAAGGAATGAGGCAGGGGGGATAAAGACTCCTCCCCCATTCGTGGGCTGCTCACAATGGCTGCAATAGCTTTCTTTTTTTTTCTTTTTTTTCATTGGAAACACAAAGCGGTTCTGGGCCAGGGCAGCTCATTAAAGAGCCGGATATATCAGCCCGTTGGCCGAAGCCGAGAGGATTGATGTGCTGGTTCTCTGGTGTCCCATTCACTCTCCCCCCCCACTCCCCGTTGCCTCGGGCCTGCCTGAACACATGAATGGTGGCCTCTGTTGAGTGGTGTCCTATGACACACTATAGCCCTACAGGAGGACTCTGGGAATGGCCTGCCTGCTCACACCTCTCTCCCGGCCCTCATCTGTGTAAAACGAAGCTTTTGGGTTTCCATATGCATATACATAAGCTGTATTTGTCTTTTCACAAAGTCTACATATCTATTTTACCAGCATCTGATACTGTTTGGCCCCTTATACTGTACGTTTAACATATATACCACATCATCACTTGGCAGTATGGCTCTTAGAGACTGAACTGTCCTGGCTGTATGGTTCTGAATGCCTCCCCCCCATGCCGATATGTGTTGCTTGTGGTAGTGGTGGAAAGAGGCCGGAGTATCGTAACCGAGTCAGCCCCAGCAGACAGCAGACAGGGTGTTGTGACAGAGGGTGGATTACACAGTGCCGGTGGGTGCACAGGGTTCATTGCCTCAAAGCCTCTTCTGGAGGGGCTCCAACCAATGGGAAGGTGCGGAAGCAGAGTCCCCTCTTCCCGGGTGGTCACATGGTACGCATGGTGCGGGTAGGTGGGCCAGCTGTGTGGCCAGATGTCTCCCAGAGCCCCTGCCTGGGCAACAGGCCTGACGCACCCATCCCCCATTTTGTGTAGCTAGGACAATGTGGACGAGGATCATCATGCCAACAGGCAAGGCCTGGGGCTGTAATGGGAGATAGACAAGTGTCTCTAATACTGAATAACTCATGAAAAGACCACCCCCTCTTTCTTGCTCTTTCTTTGTCTCATTTTGTGTTAGACTGTTCATTTCGTGGCTGGTCATGGTTGGCTGTATATGTGGCTTTAAAGTGGCACCCTCAGTACCTGTTTTCAGTGAGTGCTAATAGCAGTATGTGTTTTGAATGTGATTAATAGACTGCACTCAAATACATTCATTCATTTACCCCTGCAATTCACATTTGATGGATTTATCTGTTTCTGAAAACCCAAAGTGAACAAACCGTGTCTCATTTTGTTGTATGTATCATCGATTAGTTAATCTCTTGGAACAGACCACTCAGGAGCCTGTGATGGGAGCATTGTTGTGTACAGACGCTGTAACTGTTATTGATTGAGCGATTTTTGTTTAGCCGGTTGGCATGATGTCTGATAATCTCTGGCACAGATATTGATCCTCTTTTTATCCAGCATAATTAGAGCAGGGGGTCGGTAGCTTGTGAGCCTGGGCTCGGGGCTCAAGCCTGATTCATACTGAAAGTGTCGCATGATGTTTTGCATTTATACTTCGGCAAAGGTCTGTGATTATGGTTCTGTTGTCTCTATGGTAACAAGACGGCAAACAGCCAATGTTTGTATTTTTAAATACTCAACACAGCGTAGCCTATCCATGACCATTCATTTCTGTGTTCAATCAACACCGTGCAACAAAATATGACTGTGTCCTCGACACAACAAAATTCTACAGGTGCGCGACTTCAGTTAAAAATGTCATATCATCGAAATCAGGCTCCCCCCAACCCCAGCACACGTCCCTGACACTGGTGCGTGATGAGCGATCGATGGGGGGAGGGAGAGGGGGAGCGAGGTGGGGAGACTGGGGTCACAGTGTCACAGCGGGGACAGGAGAAGGACGTGTGCATGGTTGTGTGCTCACACGAGCAGGGATTAGCACAGGAGGGGCGGAGCAGTGAGGAGCAGGAGGGCGCAGAGGAGGAGTGTTAGGAGGACAAGGAGGCACACAGAGCAGCGATGCATCACGCCACAGAAAGGGAGGTCCCCTAGACACCTGAGGAAAACTACAGGCCCACCCTTCCAAACCGCTACCCCATCCAGCCAGCCCTCCCCAGGGACTCATCTGTCAGTCATCTGGTCACACAAGGGGAATTTTCAGGGCTTAGCGCTGGAGCCGTAATCCAGAGCTCCATCTGGGAGTGGGAACAAAAGAGGAACCGCGTGGACGAGACACCACGGGGGGAAGGCGGAGAGAGAGACAGTCGTGTGGAGGCAGGGTCGGAGGTCTGAAGTGGGACACGGGACACTGAAAGACCTGAACAGAGGAGAAGGCATGAGCCTGCGCAGGACTTTCTCAAATGTAGCGTCAGCCCGCTGGGGAGGATGAAAGAGGGACGGAAGGCTCCATAGAGTGATTGCACGATACAAAACGGCATGCTGGGTAGTTTTGTGGAATTGGTGAAGCGACTCCCTGATTCGTAGAGGGATTGTCTCCTGGACAGTATTTGCGGGGCTTTTGTGTGTTTGTTGACTGTTTTGGTGCGTGGGTGGGAGAGAGGTGGGAGTGAGGATGAGCGTGGCAGAGGCCAGAGAGAGTGTCGAAGAGGAGACCTGCGGGCAGCTTTTGGACAACTGCTCGCTGGAGTGCGCGGAAGACAGGGGTTCCAGCAAGCCAGCCAGCACAGGGGCTCGCTTGTGGGGCCGCGTACGGAACGCGCTCCTGAGACAGAAGGTAATGTTCTGGCACCTTCCACCCAGCCCTCTCCTAGAGCTATGCCAGGCCCAAGAGCTGGAAGCCAGATCATGCAATCTTTTATACTGCCATTGATATTCCTCTTTTGAATTGATCTGTTTTTTGACTGCCTGTGTATAAAGAGCTATCTTGTTGTATGTTTGGGAATTGTAACATTTTAATTAATTCCTTCATTCATTCATTTAAGGAATGTTGTTGGTTGAGTGGGTTGATATTGCAAATGACTGATCCACCGATGAATGAATTAAGTGGGCTTTGGTGTTTTTTTTATTGCTAGATAAGTGCTTCTTGTTTCTTTAAGCACTAATGTTGGTTCCAATCGGGCTTCTCATTTGTATTTAGAGGGATTAGCAGCCTGTGGGGGGTGGGGAGAATCACAACTGTACTGTTGGCCTGCATGGGAACACTGGCAGCCCAGTATTAATTTGGCTGAATTAGAATCTGTGTTGACAGATGACTCTACATGACCATATGGGGTTTATGTAAGAGCAGAGGAAAAAGATGCAAACAACTGCAGCAGGCAGAGGGCAAATGTGTTTGTACAGTTGTTTACCACTTCATGAATGGTGGAGAATAAGACATCCTCATGAGAGTGTTTTCTGATGGGTGATGCGTGACATTGGGTTACTAAGGTGTCTTTGAAAACAGTGGAAACCCAGACCCTGGTCATAATGTGAGCCTTTATGAAACGAGAGTGCTTGGTAGCGTACTCTCTCTGTGGTGTATACAGAGAGTCATGATGTGGTACAGCTTCCCTTTTACTGAGGTTTATAAAAATAGTAATAATGCAGTAGGGGAGATGTGGTGGGTTTAGAAAAAAAAAAAAAAAAGGATAATAATGCCTTTTTTTTTCTTTTTTTCTTTTTTTACTTCCCCAAGCAGTCTTTTTTCCGTTCTGCTGTTTTGTTGGCTCTGGGCTTAGTTTGCATGTCAGGGAAGTGAGAAAGTGTGCTTGGTTAAAAACTAACAGTTGATCACTCCTGTTGCTCCTTGGAAATGAAGACGATTTTGTAACGGTTGTTCGCCAGCGGAGGATGTTTGAGGCCAGCCTGGGTTAATCTTACCCCAGTGAGCCAGGCCAGGAGGATCAACCCACACCCCTCCTCGTTCACGGTCACCTCTCCCACTACAGGCACAGAGTCTCTGCTGCTTTCACTCGCGGGTTCTCCCTCCAGCAGTTCTGCTGAGCCCGTCTTTCTCAAACCTTCCGGTGAAGTGGAGCTATGTTAGTCCAATGTGAATGCTAAATGTAATTGGTAAATTGGTCATGCAAATGTGCCATAGTTTAATACAAGTTAATGTATCAATATTCAGGAATACCTTGTTATTATGTTAATATTTAATACGCAGTGTAGATGGATCCTAGAAGAGAATGTAGTTGTAATATAGGTGAGGACATTAATTCTGGCTTCGGTCTCCTCTCCCCATGGCGCGTAATCTAGGGCCACTTCATTCTGCCTTCGGTCTCCTTTTCCTCCTGGTGCATAATCTAGGACCACTTTGTCTTGTGAATGAAGATAAAATAAGAAATTTGAGGGCACACATTGGAGTACAACATGTTTGTAAAGTTATATTTGGTTTACTTTAAAGTTTACTCGTTGTTATTTCTAGTTTGGCAAATGAGAGGGAGGAAATGGGATGCTTTCCCATGCCTGCTGATTTGTGAAAGGGGGGAGAATCTGCCCATCGCTGGATCACAGTTCCCTGTACCTGCAGCGGTGCTTTCCTGTTCTTGTCCACTGAGTGTTTCCTTGTGTGTGTGTGGGGGGGGGGTTTGGACCGTGTTACAGACATTTGAGACTAAACAGGATTCATCTGCTTCTGTTTAGCTGGACCCTCAGACACTACAGGGGAAAGACTGGCAGAGGACTGTCATTTCCATGAATGGGGTGAGTACTGACAGCCAGGAGTCTCCCATTGTGGGGCACAGCCTGCTCAGTTGAGTCACAAACCACCGACTTTCTGACATTGTCGAGGATTAATGTCTGCTGTTCATTTTTTGTCATTTATCCAGATTGAAGTGAAACTCTCCATGAAGTTCACTAGCCGGGAGTTCAGCTTGAAGAGAATGCCGTCACGGAAACAGACAGGCGTGTTTGGGGTGAAAATTGGCGCAGTGACCAAGTAAGTCAGCCAATACATTTGCCGATATGAAAGCCCATTCAATTCTGTATCTTAGCAGAGACTTACAAAAATAACTTCATGTTCCATTGATATTCCTGTCACACTGTCAAAAAGGGATGCCTTTAAAGGCTTTGATTTGAAAGGAATAATTTACCTTTAGCCTCTTTTCCCTGATCCAAAAACAACATGCATCCAAGGGCAAAAAAATAATAAATCTCAGGCACAGAAAGGCGTTTTTGGGGCTTTATTTTCACAAGGGCACTGAGCCCTTGGCCCTGATGATGGGTCATAAAATAACTTCAAACCCAGCAGGGAAAAATGTACTGATTTAAAAATCCTTATTTAGTGCTGAAGATGTAAGTCTGAAACCTGTCTCAGTCTTTAATTTAGTCTGTGAACAGAAAGAAAAACAGGAAAGGGATGTTATTAATGGCGGACCCAGGATATGCGACTACACCTTGTAATAAAGACTCTGCTGTTGTAATCTTAAAGACTGCTACAGTACCAGTAAATTCAAGACATGCTAAGAAAATATGATGTTGGTTTTGCCATAGCAAAAACCTAACTGTATGAAAACCTGCTGTATGGCTCACTATAATTTAAACAGTCATCTCCTCAATTTAAGTATATCCAGTCACCACAAAAGTAAAGATAGTGTGCAAATCTTCGAGGTAAGGGATTCATAAAATCAAACTTGTCGGACGGAGTTGGTCGATGTACTCTGCTTTCTAAAAAGCACACATCATCTGCTGCCTGTGCTGCCTGTTATAAGTACGTCATGAATGAGAAGTAATGGGCCCAGATCTTAACTGCAGAGTATGTGATATTGCACTGGAGGGAGGTGAGCTCTGTGGTGAGGCTGCCCCCTGCTGGTGATATCTGCTCAAAGCCTCACACCGCTGCGCAGTGGTCTGAGCGACTCTCACAGGGTTACACTGCAGAATTCCTCTGTTCGTGTATAAAGGTTATCCCACTGTATGACACTACCCACAAACTGAAATAAAGCCATAGTTGTTGGGGAATTGGCTGCATAACTGGCAAATGTAGGCTTGAATTCCAGCTGTTGCGCCTTCAAGCAGCATAGAAACCCCATGCACACTTAATAAGTGAATACATTTGCTGTGACTCCATTATTGAAATCTAGGCTAATATACGTATGTTCATATAATGATACTGTGCCATTTATAACAAATTCCAAAGTAGCTGCATGCATGAATCGGTGTGTGTTTTATTACCATTATAATGTGTGTTTTCACATGTATTTCAAGACCTGCTTCAACCCTTCTCATGACCCACTGATGCACTGTGTATGTTTCAAGCTATGTAAATAATCCTACATATTCCAGGTACAGCTGTCCTGAGCTCCCACAGATCTTAGACAACTCCTAAATTCAGTCTCAAGTATTTCCCCTATGTTTACAAAAGCATGTGGGTATTTTTTCTTGTCAGAAGGAAAAAAACAAACAAACAAACAAACAAACAAGCACGGTTGCCAAAGTGGCATTTCCTTAATGCTCACTAATTTTCCTCTCCGCTGAGCCAGACTGATCCAGAAACTCATGCTGGTCTGCCCGACCAGTAGTGTGACTGCACACTGGTGATTGACACTAATGAAGATCCTCGCAAATGGGAACTTAATTGGTTTAGGAGCAGGGCCAATCAAGAGGGCAGTGACAATATAGCTCTAATAACAGCAACAAAATAGACTCCTCATGCTCCTCAAGGCTCTTCATTCCATCAGCTGGTCTGCTGGAGTTTATCTGTTTTTTCCCCTCCAGTTTTAGCCATGGTGCACCAATGTGCTGTTCACAGAAGGACTGTAGTGACATTAAAGGGCACCAATGACCTCAAAAAATTAAATACGAAGGTAACTCAGAATTTGCTCATTCATAAATGTTTGAATAAGCCTTAGGGGCCATAACCACAGTTTGTAAAGTTTGTACAGTATGTCCTATGTCCAACATTTCTCCTGGGCCTCTGCTTTGAACACATCCTGCCATTATGGCAGAAAATGTGCATTGCTGTACTTAATCTCAATCTTATTGGAAATGTTGATTATTCCAAAGAGAGAAGTAGTACAGAGAAGCCCAAGGTGTTTAATGCTGAAAAGGCTTGCAGCAGATGGGAGGCAGAGACTCTGCGAGTGGAAACGTTTCAGAGGCGGGCCTTTCCGTTTCTCAGCAGGACTATAATTAGAGCGGAGTGATGGGAACGAGCAGTAATGGCTGTTCTCTGTGTAAGTCAATGGGAACAGGGACATGGGGGGGGGGGGATTCTGCTCTCAGACGGTTTCATCAACCAGTTCCCAGCACTTTTTCTGCATGCTCAGTCTAACCAGCGCATCCAAGCACCAGGATCTACATCAAAGATCAAAGATTTTAGCCATTAGAAGGAAAGATTCTCTTCAGTCATGCTTTATCAGCAGACGTGGTACACACGAGCGCCGCAGGGGTGCAATGGTTAAGACATTGGACTTTGGTTCGATGCAGCTGGCCGCAGAGGACCGGGGGTCACGCCCTGGTCCTGCCTGATCCGAGTATGGCCGTCGCATGAGGGAGCCGGGGATCACAGCTTGAGGAAGGCATCGCTCTCATCCCGGCTGCCAGGAGGCAGGCTTGTAGCGGCGTTTCCTCAGCAGTACATTAATAATATGGGAATTGATAATAAACGGGGGATAATTGGCCAACAAATTGGGGGGGGTAAAATGGGTAAAATCAGACAGGTACATACTGGCGAATCTGGACGAGGTAGTGGTAAAAGTTTTGTTATTCTTCGTTCCACATCATTACGATTATGTAACCAAGTCACTGTTTTGTTTCAGAAATTCCTCCAGGGTCAGTTGGCATCATGCCATCCTTTGTGTTTTTATGCATGGGAAGCTGACGGTAGCACCCTAAAGTGTGTGTGTGTGAATGTGTTTCCTCAGACGGGAGCGCTCCAAGGTGCCCTACATCGTGAGGCAGTGTTTGGAGGAGGTGGAGCGCCGTGGCATGGAGGAGGTGGGCATCTACCGTGTGTCGGGAGTGGCCACAGACATCCAGGCCCTGAAAGCAGCTTTCGATGCCAGTGAGTACCTCTTCCAACTCCTTCTTCTGACGCCTGAGTGTAAAATATCAGGCTATCCCACTGCTGACAAATTTCATAAGTGTTTTCTCGACCTTTTCCATACAGGTTAAAAAGCCTTTTGTTTCCTCTGTTTTGGTAATGTCTGTCTCTCTTTAGGGGAACACCAGACTTTGGCGGTATGTTGCTTTGTCAGATTTGCCAGTGCAATATTTACTGATTTGCTGTGTGAATCCAGTTTATTGGCAACATTAACCATGTTCTCCATACTAACCACTTGAGGTGCAATGTGTGTGGGATATCTGGGCTCTGTGTATAGAAACAGCATGTGTGTGCTGACTGAGCACAAAAGAGAGCCTGCATTCTTCAAATGACAAAAAAACCACCCAGAAACAAACAAGCGAGGAGCTGGGCAGTTGTGTTGAATAATTCCTGCATATTTCTGCAGAAATGTTGATGGGATGGCATAAGGGGGTTTCCATGCCTGCCTCAGACTGTGGTTGCTCTTCCTGTAATGTACTGTGCGTGACACCCTGCCCTCTGCTTTTCAGACAACAAGGACGTGTCGGTGATGATGAGTGAGATGGATGTGAACGCCATTGCTGGGACCCTGAAGCTGTACTTCCGTGAGCTTCCGGAACCACTGTTCACGGACGAACTGTATCCCAGCTTTGCTGGAGGCATCGGTCAGTCACAGGACATTGTTTCTAAAACCCTTTTTGTTTTTGCTTAGCAGACAGTTTTATACACACTTATTCACACTGTTCACATTTTGCACATAGTATCCATTCATACAACTGTATATTTACTGAAGTAATTCAGGTTAAGTGCCTTGCTCAATTGCAGCAGTGTTTGAACCTACACCACATACGATAGTAGAGCACCAGTGATGATGCCCTGGTTGTGTTGAAGTATCCCTGAGCAAGTCACTTAACCGCCAATTGCTCCTGGAGAGCTGATTGGTACCTTGCAAGGTAGCCTATCACTGTTGGTGTGTGAGTGAATGAGAGGCATCAATTGTAAAAAGGCGGCCTGTAGCATAGTGGTTAAGGTAAATGACTGGGACACACAAGGTTGGTGGTTCTAATCCCGGTGTAGCCACAATAAGATCGGCACAGCCCTTGAGCAAGGCCCTTAACCCTGCATTGCTCCAGGGGAGGATTATCTCCTGCTTAGTCTAATCAACTGTACGTCGCTCTGGATAAGAGCGTCTGCCAAATGCCAATAATGTAATGTAATGTAAACGCTTTGGATAAAAGCGCTATATAAATGCAGTCCATTTACTGTGTATATTTTATTCTTAATTACCAATGCCCTGTCTGTCACATGTATGGCTTGAGAATGTATTGCTTTCCATTAACGTTCCATTACCAGTTGTTTATATGTTCTCCCTAGCAGATTTGTCATGTATTTGCCTGTATAACACAGCACAGTTCCTCTTTCTGAATCACTGTCTGTTCTCCCATCCAGCCCTGTCAGACAGCGTGGCAAAGGAGAGCTGTATGCTCAACCTTCTCCTCTCGCTACCAGAGCCCAACCTGGTCACTTTCCTCTTTCTGCTGGACCACCTGAAGAGGTATGACCCCCCCCACACACAGGCACACATACACACTCACACACGCACACACACACACACGCACACACACTCACACACACGCACACACACACACACACACACACACACACACGCACACACACACACATACACTTGTACATCTATCACCTTCCATGTGACTGCTGATGTCCTTTGACACTGACGTCATGTGACACCCCCGCTCTATCTGTGTGGCTCTTCCCAGGGTGGCTGAGAACGAGAGCGTAAACAAGATGTCCCTTCACAACCTGGCCACGGTGTTCGGCCCCACGCTGCTCCGCCCCTCTGAGAAAGACAGTAAAATCCCAGCCAATCCTACACAACCCATAACCATGAGTGACAGCTGGTCGCTTGAGGTCATGTCACAGGTAATCTATAAAAAAATTGAATAATGTGTATAGATTTGGGTAGTAAAGTAACTGGCAGTAGTAATGTTTATATTCTCTGTCATCACCACTACATGAACAGAAATGCCAGAAATACCAATCTCTCTTTGTGTTTGTCCTTCTATCTGTCTGTCTGTACAGGTCCAGGTCTTGTTGTATTTCCTTCAACTGGAGACTATCCCCACACCAGACAGCAAGCGTCAGAGTATCCTCTTCTCCACAGAAGTGTAGGAGGAAATCGGTCCCTTCTGCCAGCAACACTGAAAAGAGAGAAGAGAACTAGAGTGAAAGATGTCTGTGGATCACAGAGTGGCTGTGATCAGCAGCATATAGACTGGACCCCTGCTGGACCCAACAAACAGACTAGTGTGTGCACAGTGTGATCACCAGGGGGCGCCAGTAATGTTCTGAAGCCATGAAGAGGAAACTTCTCGAAAATCGCATTCCTTGTACTATTGTTTTCTTTTCTTTGCGAAAATCTAAGCTGTTTGTGTCTTATATGACACAGAGCTTTTGCTCTTCAAAAGTCTTTGGCCTTGCATTCTGCTAGTGTCTTTGGTCAGTTTGTGCATTTGGAAAACATTGATTTAACAACAGGAGACATGCAGCAGGACACAAGCATCTTAGTTTTTCTTGTTTTATTGTCGTTTTTCTTTATGCTCTATGGTGACACAGACTCTCCTTGGGTGTCTGCAACACAACTGTTCTGCATCCATTCTGTTAGGATTTTTGAAACGTTTGATAATAGACAGGCTTGGAATAGTGGGGGAGGGAAGTAGAACTTGCATCTGCTTCTAATTAATGTTGTCTTAATTGCTAGTGACTAAAAAAGTCCAGGTTGCCCAGAACAAGTTCATTTTAAGACAATCAGGTCATACAACTTTGGTTTTGTGCCGAAGACTTACTAAGAATGATTTATCTGTCCCACTATCAAAGCCTGTGCAGTTTTAGACTGGGAACAAATCTCAAGGAGAGTACAAATGTTTATCATTTGAGGATTTGGACAAGGATTTTACAGAAATTAAATAGTGAAGAAGATGCAGATTTTCATTGACAGATGTTTTGGAAAGTTTCCAAACTAAAGTAGAAGATCTGGAGAATATTAGCACCATTCCTGAGTTTGTAATCTGTCACAGGAGTTAGACTGAGGTCAAATGAGGTGCATTATATCTCGAATGGCACCAGCAGCACAGACGGGAGAATTTGAGAAGTGACATAATATCATCATGTTATGGGCGGAGCCTACACAGTAGTCACATTCTTAAGACTATTTCTTCACAGTTTTTAATTCCTTTGGTTGGGAGGTGATAAGTTATAAGTATTGATTACCTTCAGTGTTTGACAGCCTTTTTCAGTTTATGGTAGTTGAGTATATGTGTGCTAATTGGCTTTGCTTTAATCTGCATAACAACTAATATCCAGGAAGCAATATTTTTGAACATATGGGGTATCTGCATTTTCTGCTCTCACCATTTTGTCCACATACTGTAGGTTATAAGGTTATATATCTTATCATAAGTGTCCTGCCATGCTATGGTGTACACCAAGATATGTACTTGTTTTTTTCCTGTTGAAAGTTGAAGTCATTTACATTTTAGACATTTAGCAGATGCTCTAATCCAGTGCGATTTACAGAGTTTACATTCCTTTTTTATTTTCTTAAGATAATATCTGTTTAAACAGCTGGATATTTACTGAAGCAATTCAGTTAAGTACCTTGCTCAATGGTACAATGGCAGTTCCCCACCTGGGACTCAATCCTACAACCTTGGAGTTGCAAGCCTGGTTCCCTCACCATTATGTTACACCGCCAAAACAAACTACATTCTGCTGGCCACCTCAGGAAGTCACTGTACTCTCCGTCTTTCAAATCCTTTCCACATTAAATGCAACAAGGGGGTGACTTCATCCCCCATTCAAATTCTTTAAATGGAACCAACATGCACATTTCCATTTCAGTCAAGCTTGCCATTGGAATTCTACTCATCCAGTTGGGCAATGGTGTCTTCTGCTGTCAGTGTGTATCATTTAAACACTGCATAGAGGGCAGAAGTACAACAGATATACTCTTGTTATACTGAATGTGAGCAATGTTAACTTTTGTTATCCCAACCCACAATCAATACATTATCACTATGAGTGGTTTTGTCATACGTCACTTGAAAAAAATGTTTCAATTTTATTTTCTCTTTTTTTGCCTTCTCACCAGGGTTTCTCCAGATAATTTGCAAAACCTCAGCTCCAATACCCCACCGTGCCAATATCTATTATGGGTTCATGTTCAGATCAATCTAGTACAGTCTGAACGTGTGGGTTATCTCAGAGGGACTTTTCAACAGGAAAATGTGTTGTCTTTTATTTTGTGAAAAAACAAGAGAGGATGGTTATATTCATATGCTTTACTTTAGTTTTCATTAACATGCAGGCATGTTTATTTGAAAGTTTTTTGTATATATTTTTTTCTGCGCAGACTTTTCCTTTTGTATTGTTAAAACATAACCCATGGAAGTTCTGGTTATGTGCTCCTTCCCAAAGCTGGTTATTTTGGGGTGGTAAGTTAAAACTGAATAATGTTGCATAATATTTGCTAAATGGGGGAAAAACTGGCAAAGGCAGAAATTGCCCTGTTGCCTGCGTTAATTCAGTTTCCATAGAGACTGGTAAGAAGTTGCACTTACAAGATTGATCCGTTCCCTGACAGATGATTGCTGATGTTGCAGAGCTGATCTTGGCGGGGTTCTGTAGTTTCCCTCTTCTGCCCGTGCTCCACTACACCCAGAACTGTTATGACTAGTTTAACTCAAGAGTTGCAGAGCAAATGGTTCAACAATGAGAAAGCTTTTTACTTTATTGACGTGGGTCAGGTTATGGCCATCTGTCTTGTAACCTACTTTGAAGGCCTACATTGGTTTGGAGAAAAGCATGTTGATTGGTTAAATCTGATGATCCTCAAACAGGTTGTTTTATCATTTTCCTCCCTAGTGTAAGAACTCAATGGAGAGCATTTATATTATAACTCTTTCTTTTTGGAAGTCACTCACTTGAACAATGTTCAGAATTGTTTTTTTATTTTATTATTTTATTTATCTGTTCTCTTTTAACCTGTTCGACAGTGTTAAGACTGCTTATTGCAAAATCACCTATTGACCTCTGCAGGCCTTGCGGAGATATTAGTGAGTGTGAGTCTATGATCACTGTAAACAGAAATGAAAAGAGTTTCCATGAATACTCAAGAATATTACACACCAATACAATTCCAGTCAATTTAATTTAGAGATTTTTAAAATGTTTTTATGTTCTCGTTTGTAAAACATCTGTATTCCCTGTACAATACAATATATTTCCCAGTAGAATCCAGATCCATTGTGCAAAAAGAGACATTTGAGTTATGGTTAATTTCTTTTTGAATCATATTTAATTGAGCATATTTAAACATAGCACTCCACTCAGATATTTTGGTGTTTCCATTTTCAGCTACCAGTGCCTGAGTGCTGTAGAGTTGTGGCAGAGCTCCCAGAGGTACATAGAACCAAGCTTTGTGCCCTTTTTCTCTTGCAGTAAACCAATTCCTTGGAACCGTGGTGGGACTTACTTACTCACTAATGTCTGGACCTCCTAAAAGTTTGTTGTGCACCACCGACATTGTGTATGACACCAGCATTTCTTGTTTCTTTATGTTCTATTTATTTGTGTCATTCCAAAAGTCTACTGCGAGCACAGAAATGTCTCTTCAAGAATGAAGTCCTGAGAGAACGTTCAATTTCTGTGGTGCAAAGATGTGACCCATCATCATTCTCGAAAGTAAAACATTGTTATGGGGTTATTTATTGAAGTACTAATTCACAAGGATCGAGTATATATACAAGAATTAAGTATATAATTAGTAATAACAATATTAATTTGAAAATGTGTAGACAAAATTAGGTCTGGTTGATTGTCTGCACAATGCAGAGCTGCAGATATGTATTAGACACTTGTTGCAGTCAGTGGCCCAGGGCTCAGTTATGAGGTCTTGTAAATGGTTAATGTTAATTGCCAACCACAGAGTTGAGATTTGATTCAGATTTTTCTTTTCTTTTTTTATTCAACATTTGTGTTCTGATCATGTAGCTGTAAAAAGGGATACTGTATTGAGAAGGAAAAAATGTTTGAAAGGCATTTGTAGCCTCTGTTTGTACACAAAGATTTAAATAAAAACTCCTGTATCTATGTAGCCTTGGTTCTTTTCCGCTCTACCAGCAGTGCTACAGGTACATACACATTCAGAACTTCCTCTGTTGGGATATCACTTGACTATTCTGCATAAACACAGGAACAAATTGTTAACTAAATGCAAATGCCAGCGCTTCTTGCTGAAAAAATTTTTTCACTCTGTATTTTGGGTTTAAAGAGTGTTCGTTTTAAATTGTCCAACACAGGAACAGGAACAGAGCAATTATACACAGTCTGCATGGTGCTATATTGAATTTTAATGTCACCTTTGTTTCCAAAATGTCCAGGGTTGTTTATTGTTTGCCCCCGGGTGGTCACCCATGACTATTCCAGCACTACCACGTTTTCTGAATGGAAAACGTAGATTCCAGCCTCCATTTATAAGCGTCGCCACAGGACCTTTGTAGCTCAAATTGACTGTGAAATGCACATTCCTGTGAGTACAAGGGCAACAAGGAATTGATTAAATTTTGTGTTACTCTAGGGGCCAAAAACATTAAGTAGGACAGCAGTGATCCAACAAGCTGTTTGCAGTGTATTAACAATGCCTGATAATCAGTATGCGTAAAGTTTTGTTCAGTTCTCGGCTTATGGTTTAGGCTTGCTAAAATTAGATGGGAAATCACATCTTTTTAGACAATGACAAGAAACAAGTGATTCTGGTGTTGTTAGCTCTCTTCAGTTAATTGTTTAACACTTTTAACTGAATGGAATAGCATTTGCATTATAGCGAGCAAGCATTGATCTGGCTAGATATGGCTGGCTATTGTTATTATGCCAGTTTGGGTGACTCCATATGTACTTGGACCATATGTCCTTTGTCTTTTCCCTGTGCAGTAGATGGCAGCAAATTACAACTGTTGCTCAGGCAATCAAAATAAAAAAGGATATGGTTAAGCTGACATCCATTCTGTTTCATGAGGACCACAATCACATTTTTTCAAATGTTTTTGAGCTACTCAATAATTCCCAAGTATTCTGAATTTGAGGCAGCAAAATACAAGAGATGCTTGTGCAATCAAAATAAAAACAGTGCTACCTCATTCAGCTTAATATTAAACCATTAACTAAAATGAACAGCACCAGACTCTCTTTTTTTCTTAATTTTGTTTTAGTCTAAAAGGATATGGGGGTTTTACATACATACATTGTTTTAGCAAGCCTGACAGGAGCACAAGGTGTGAACTGAACAAACCTTACCACATACTGGATAACAGGCATAGCACACTACAAATGCATAGGAACACTGGCTTACAAGTAAAAAGCTTGAGGGTTTGGGAAACAAACCCATTTAATGTAAAAGTGATATACAGTATAAATGAACAGCCCTCTTTATTCATGTCCACTTGGCCTTTGGACAACTAGTTCGGCTTTGATGACATGGTCTATACTGTTCAAGAGCGTGGGGGATACAGCTGTGGATACTGACCTCCGACCATGTCATGCTCCACTATAAAATCAAGCTTATGACCCTTCATTGCTACTGCTATATTTGTTACTACAGCAAAGTTCTATCAAGCTAGCCAGTACAACAAAAAGGATACTCCAAGAGAGCACTCCTGTGCTCCAATCACACACGCTCATTTGTAACATTTGTTTAATGTTACAAAGGGGTAAAGAAACAAGACTAGCTGTCCATAAATTTAGACTGGATATGAGGGTTACAACTAATTAGTCCTTGACATTTTTGCACTGACAAAGACACATCCATTTGTCTCTCTAGCCTACATTATCATTCAGACACATTGTCACTTGGTTCCCCCACGGTAGTTCAGTTGAGTAGTCAACTGGTTCAGCTCTGGCTCCTTGTTATTTTGAATTTGTGGCTTGGGTGTTTTTGGGCATCATTTTCAGTACATAATTGTGAGGTACAGGAAGAACAGTCTAGCTGCATTACCTCTACTGACACATTGCACAAAATAAACCTTACTTCTCCACTTTGAATATTTAAGATGTAACTGTGTAACTAGTGTTAGTCTTAGTAGACCTTGAAACAGGAGAGGGTCAATCAATGGCCTTGTGGGCTACAGGAAAACCAGGAGCTGGATGTTGGTTCTGGGCTGGTACAGGAGCTGGATGCTCTGTTGGGCAGCAGAAGTAGTAGCAGGAGTTACTTCAGAAGCGAGACACTTTTGGGCAGCAGGAGTTAGGAGCTGGACGCTCTGTTGAGCAGCAGGAAGAAGAGCAGCTGGGGGCTGAGTGCTGTGTCTGGCAACTGAAGCCTTTATAGAGGGGCAGCAGAAGGAGTTTATATTAAGACTTTGTTTAACTTGTTCAAGAAAATTGATATTGTCATATTATTTCAAGTGTGCTGCATTGAAGATGAGGCGAGCATTGGGGTCTTGGATATCTGGTATTTGGGTGTGAGATAAAGAGTGCAGTTAGCAATAATTTATAATCTACAAACTAATTTCACTCCTTGTAAACTACAATAAATTGAGGAAGTAGTATTCTGCTGGGTCCGGTCTTGTCACAAGTTAGCTATTTCTCTCAGAAAAGAAAAAAGTTATATATTTGCAATAATATATGGGAAGTCAATAAATTACTCAGATGTATAATACGTCAATTTGGCGAATCATAGACCACCGTGACCTCAACTATAATAGCAATTCAATATTTATTTTAACAAAACATCAAGTTGATACCCAAGATTAGAAACCATTCAAGGAATCCAGTCAGTCTGCATCCCAGAGTTCCAAGCGATCCATCGAAAGAAGGAGGAGTGAATACCATAGGTATTGACAAACTAGATCCGTTGCAACGTCGTTGAATTTGTGTGCATTTAAAGATTATGTCCAATATGACTGCCTGGCTGGATGTACACGAAACAAACAAATAATTTTGTGTTGTGGATTTGTGTTGTGTTTGACTACAAATCATAGCTAGCGACTAGCTAGCTATATCTATGTCTATGTTGGAATCGTGGTCTAGCGCTGTGAAGATACGCTCTTTGCGTCCAGTGCTGTGACAACTAAAGGGAGAACCCCCGAAACCAGAGTTTCGATGCTGTAGCTCACCAATAATTTGGTGTGCTTTGTATGGAGGGGAATCGGTAAACGCGACAGCCAGAGATCAGTCTTTACAGGGAAGCGACATAGGTAAGGCAATATCTAGTCAATATTTGAATCTGCTGTGCAAGCTAATAAGACCGCAAACATTTGAAGGAGATGATGCCGAATCTGATTTTCCTTGCCTGCTGAACCGATAGTGTACCTCCAACGCTAACGTCCCTGTCTGGACATGGGAATTCAGAGGAAGTCGGGCGTCTCTGTGTGTAGATAGACTGTGTTTATAGCATCTTCTGTCTGTTGCTACCAAAAACTTGATTGGAAATAACTATTCGCGTTAGTAACGTTAGCCTAGCGAAGTTACAAACTACGCAACTGTGGGTAGATGCTATGTAGCAATTGTAAGCTTGAGCTACGTTAGCTACTTATGTTGCGTTAGCTGGAGACTTACACATCTAACTATTTTTGTCATACGTTAACGTTAGCTGTCTGATTTTGGATTAGCGGTGGGTGACATAATTTGTGTGTTTTTGGTTATTCCCAAACGCGTTTCCTTTAGTTTGCGGGGGTGTTCATGCTACCTGGCATAGATAACCGGCGCTACTAGCTAGCCTGTTAGCACTGTGGATCTAGGCTATCTGCTGGAGAGCGATGTAACGTTAACGTTATTTAACAATTAACGGTAGCCACTAGCCACTCTGGGATCGTCCGTTTTCTGCCGCACCAAGCGGCCTTCTTTAAAGAGCTGCTACATTTGATGATGTTTGTCTTGTCTCCCGTGCATACATCAGCTAGCGATATGTCTGCTTGGACGGGTTTACTAGCACGTAGTTAATCAGCTTGCTAGCTTCATGTAAACATTTCCAGTGGGGCAAATAAACGATTGTATGAATACTGAATGGCTCTTGCGAACTAATGTAACATCTTCAAAGTAGCGTTAGTAAGGGACCGTAAGCTCTTGTGTAAACACAATCATATAATTACAATAATTATGGAGTTTAATTTGTAATGACTGTAGAAACGCGAAAATAACATTTGTAAAAATTAAAAAAAAATGTTAGCTAGCTAACGTGAGTAAGGCTAGTGAGTGGTAGGAGTCTACCTTGCTGGCTTGCAACATCTCTTGTCTCATCAATTCAACAGAATTCGCAACACGTTACCTTCATGGTGTAATAATCAACACTTTTCTTTTTTCAATACAGCTCAATATTTCTAGTAGGTGCTTTAGGTCTTAGGGGCCAGGTCAATCTGGCATTTGGCTACAATAAAGCAAAATTCAGGGATCCCTGGAATCGGCAAGTCAGTAGAATGTCAGACGCATCAGTTTCCCACACCGTGTGGCCTTGCCAGTAGCATGTGTAATTCTCCAAGGTATGACAATGATGTAATGGTGAGCCCTAGACTACATTCTTTGTACCTCTGTGTAAAAATAGCACAGTCTCTCTTGTAGGGTGGTAGGAGATTCCAGTCAAGTCATTAGTCCAAGCACTATCATTTGCAACATTTGACCTGGTGTAGTTCCCAGTTAATGCAAGAAAGTCTTTGTTTTGGAGAGAATTATGTTTTTAGTAAAAAATATACGTTGCGTGTTTGAGGGACATACAGAAAGTTGTTTACTTATGGGTTACCTGTCTGCTGTTTGATCTGTCTCAAAACAAGCAACCTAGAAAACACCAGGACATATTTCAGCCTAGAGCTTTAGACATTCTGTCAACGCATTAGAAAATGATACATGGATGTTATGTTTGACACCCCGGTATGGCGAGATTTGCATATATTTCTTTGTGTACCACAACATTTGGAACTTGAATGCTGGATGTCTTTTGCCTTTTGGGGATTTTCATTCTCACCAGCTGGTCTAAAGAGCTCTGAAAATACTGTTCCTCATGCAAGGAGTGGACTGCTTAAAACTGCCTCCCTGTCCTCATTTTCTTCCACTGACTTATTAATATCTACCTGTCCAGGCTATTCAGATCCAGGACATGCATTTATTCTTACCCATCTGAAAATCCATCTTATTCCTCGCATTCTGTTATTATGAAAGGATTTCTGCAAATCAGTTTGAAAATCAAATACACTCATCTCTGGTTCTCTACCTTTAGTGGCTCATTGACAGTAGTTTGAAACTTCGTCACATGCTAACTTGCTGTTCTGCCCACACTTGTCTTCCTGTAGCTCTAATTGCCTAGGTTATATGTCTTGGAATACTGGCCATTTAAGTCATTCTATATAGGAACACATAACAAGTGGTGAAATAATACAAATAAAAAAAGTTTTTTGAGTATTGCTACACTGTCCTCCCTACACTAACAACCTATTTATATTTTGTCAAGCAACCATCAAGTTTCCACTCTGTAGTTGAATGATTTTTGTTTGTATAGAAACCTTGCTTGTTTTTCCTGTTTCCCCCCCAACCCCCCGTATTACGAGAATGTTTCATCTGAAGCAATATTTCATAACTGGCCTCTTCCCCATACCTGTCCGGGGAATGTGCCTTATGCAACAGGAATTACAGCCTCCTCCGTCTTCTGCGGCCCTTAACCCAGAGGAAAAAATCTCTGGGGTTCTTTTGGAAACTCGCCGTTTTATAGTAACTCCTCCAAACAAAACACATTCCTAGAGCTTGGAGAATTGCGCATGCTTTCCGAGGGGGGTACTGGATGGGAAGCACTAGTGTAGCATTTTCAGGGTTGGGTGAACATGTCTGTTTTGAGGGATTCCAATTCTGACTGTAGATATTGTTATGTGTACCTCAGCCTGTGCCCTGTCCCCACCCTGCTCCCCCAAAAGCCCTTTGTCTGATGAGGAGCAATAAGTGGGAGGTGCTGGCCTTGAGGGCTGCAGAACAGGCATAAAGATGTGATCGTCACGCGCCATTGGCTACCATTAGAGCCTGCCAGGGATTAAGACACAGGGGGCAAGGGGGTCAGGATTAAGGTGAATTTCAAATGGAGGAAGTTTCTTTTATCACATGTTTGTCAGTTGCTCAGCAGTCAGCAATGTTAGCAATTAAAATTAGGCTCCCAGAATTGTTCATTCTGTAATAGCAAAGTATTGAAATGCCATCTGGCTGCTCTTGACTTTCCTAGCGAGGAAAGATTTTTGGATTTGTAAAAGAACAGTATTATGATCAGAAAGAGCTACAGGGAGCAGCGGAAGTGGACCTTCCCCGCAGGATCTTTGGAAATGAAAATGCAGTCAATTCTAGAAAAAGATTTATGGCGTGCAGAATGAAAGGTTTAGTCACTAAGGGAAGGATTAATCAAGCGCCAAGTGTTGATAACATCAAAGGCCCATCTATGTAAGGGTGAAGAAGCAAGTCGCTGTTTTCTCTTTGTTCATTCAGACCTTTTCTATTCTCTGGATGTTCCCAAACTGCATTAAAGTCAGCACCAATAATCAAGCGAAACTTGGATAGATGGTGTATAGACTGAGATGAAAGCAATTTTAGTATTGCCTATCATTGTTTTAATGATAGCTCCACTACTCCCTTCATCACTCTCTGTCTCCAAAATAGCCAATATAAAATTCTGTCTGCCTACCTTTATGAAAGGCGGAGGAGGCCAACACCTTGTAGTACTTATTACTAAAGCGCCAAACATCCTCCTTCAATAGGTGAGATTCTTGAATGAAAGTCATAATAATCTTGGGCCAATTGTAGCATTTTATTTGCTTTGCACATAGGGTAATTTAGATTAAATTACTCCCTTAGACATTTATATGGCTTCAGTATGTCCAAATATTTAAATCTGTTTCTTGCCCTCTGTTCTCTCTCCCCCTCTCTGCTTGCCTATTTCTGTCTGTATAAGCATGATGCTGTCCTGTCAGATTAGCCAAAATCTTGAGCCTTGTGATGATTTTGTAAGGATTTATATGTTTGTCACTGCTTTTAAATGTGCCTTTTTCCCATTATTTTCCATTATTTATATTTTTGGCATGGCCCAGGTTTCTGGGGAGCTTGTCCTCCAAATAACATTTATTCACCGTCGCTTTGCCTTCTGACACCAGATACTGCTGTGCACTGCACCTTTTGGTGCCATCAGAATTTCCACTGTAGCTTTGCTCTTTATTAGCTTTGGTGTCACCCCGAATCCTCCTTAATTGCCAGTAACTTTGAAAATGTGCTTCCCTACACACGGAGCTCTTGATATACTGGTGTAGCGAACAGTATCAGCCAGATTTATCAGCTTGCTGGAAGAACTTCTCGAGTATAGACTGTGGAAAGCAAAGTTTTTTAACAGCTGTGAGCAAGACAACAGAGGGGAAACATTTGGCATTGGTGGATGCAGATTCCAAACAGCTGCGGTTTGATGAGTTCTGGAGTCAATGTGGGGAATGCTTGGGGGCCTGAAGAAAGTAAGCTACTTTGTTTTTCTATCTTGATCATTGATAATCATCACAAATTCAGTTTGACTAAACGATTAGAAAATCCTAATCTGTGTCATTTGTTGTACATATTTCACCCAGGATGGGTGACATGGATGAACAAGAGGTGGAAGTGGAAACGGTGGTAACTCGATTACATTCACAGGCGTGTCCTTGACTCCCTGCTGCTGTTTGCTGGGGGGAGCTGGGTTGCAGAATGCGCAGTGTGGAGCTGGGGTGAGCAGAGTGCTGTGGTGCGTCTCCTGGGCGGACCCTGTTTACGAGGAGGCCCCGGGGGTCCGAGGCCTGGCAGGGGCGAGGACACAGTATGCAGGTCTGGCTGTGTGCTTTAAAACCGCACGGATGCTTTCACCTCAGGCATCATGTCTTTGGCATTAAAGCAAGGGCACACTTGAAAACGTGCATTCAGACAGAATTTTCTGTGTACTTTCAGATTATGAACTCAGAATACTGCTCAGAAATTTTTTTCAACAATTGCTTCAACACAGCTTGACCTTGTGCATCCACACAGCAGTGCACATAGCCACAATAGGTGCATTGAAGAAGAGTATCACCAACTGCTAGTTGGGATGGTACAGAAGCTTTATTCAGCTATGTATAAAAATATTTTGCTAGCCTAACATTAGCCATCACAATCCAACAGGTAGATGGCCAACTTTAAACTAGGTAATTCATTTAGCAATACCATGTTTTCAGCTATCAGTAAATGGACATTGTTTTATCAGTAAGCTGTGCAAGAGCAAATAAGATTCTGTTGTGGCTCTTGGAGCTGACTTTTTTTTAGTGTAGTTACCTTCATGCCAGTCTGTAATCCTGCTTGCAGTGGAGTTGACCTTGATGTCCAGTCACGAAGTGTCCCTGAGCAAGACACCTAACCCCCAAATGCTCCTGACGAGCTGGTCAGGGCCTTGCTTGGCAGCCAATCGCCGTCGGTGTGTGAATGTGTGTATGAATGGGTGAATGGAGAAGCAGCAATTGTACAGCGCTTTGGATAAAGGCGCTATATGAATGCCTGCCATTTGCCATTTACGAGATGTGTGGAGAAGCGAGGGTGTACCTCTTTCTCTGTGGGCAAGGCCAATGGGTGTTGTGATTTTTTTAAATGAACCTTGTGACCGTTGCGTACTGCAGCTTTAAGAATGGCTCAAAGACTAGCAGCCTCAGGAAGCTGATGCTGTGGAAGGGAAGTGACTCCAATGCCACCAACCCAGTTAATGAGGAGGAGGGCCAGCTCATATGTGTCCCTCACTTTCCGCTACGCTGCACCCGCATAAAGCCCCATGGCAGTGCACTGTGTTGGGCGGACCGCTCCCTGCTCTCACTGTCCCCTGCACTAATGAAACCGGCCCCCTCTCTCGGTTTATGTGCACAGGTTCTAGGGAGCGAGGGGTATTACTGTAGGTACTGAGGGACTCTGGTACCTGCAGTACATGAATTGTAGGTTCATGTCCAAGCTGTCAGCCCGCACAGCCTTATGTCTGACCAGAGGTTTTCTCATCTGGGGTTTGTCTACACTAAAAGGCAGGGTCTACTGTGCTGTTTCAGCGACACCCCCGCGCATGCAGGCTCATGTACCTGCTCAGACCCGTGTGCACTGACACACAGGCTCATGCACAGGCACACTGGCATGAATATGCGCACATGTGCACACACTGCCATGCACATGTGCTCGCATATACACCCATCCTGACACATCATGCAGAAATGATTGCATGTCTTCCTGCACAGCCATATATATTAACATGCACTGATATGGACGCTAACACACCCACATTCACACTCAAGCGTGCGTGCTTGCTCATGCACAAACAATGGGAGGCGGGACTGAATGAATGAGGTCAGAGACAGCTGGCTTGCAGGCACACTTCACTCCTATCCCACAAGCCCCAAGGGCAAAGGAGTGGCCAATCTGGCAAGTCATTTGTTGACCTCCCTCCCTTCTGCTGCTCTTCCCACCCTGATGCCAGACCTGAGACTGGTCTGTTATTGCGCTTCTAAAATTTTAGTTTTGGTAATATGAGGTACAGCTCTGTGTCTGTTTGTGTTCTGCTTTGTCTTTTAACCATGAACCCTGAGCAGCCTCATAGCACAATGTTCAGAAAGATGCCCTAGATGACGATTTTCTCAGGCACAAATAGAGAAGCTGGATAAATGTTTGGACACACTGAAGCCATATAATCCTGAAAGAATAGACGGAACAGGAACTCCTGTCCTGCTTAGGCCCATGTGAACCACCCAGTTCATTCTCCTGCAGGCAGAGGGGATGTCATTTTGACGGTCTGTTGTGTTTTTTGGTCATTTGCCGTGACCCACATTTAAGTATTTTTGGGGCCGTGCCCAGGGAAGTGTTGAGCACCCCTGTCAGCACCTGGCAGGGCGCCCTGCGCTCTCCGAATGGGGGTCGGGTGTGGGTGAAACTGCAAACCCCCTGCTCTTTCCTGTCCCCCAGAAGGGAGAGGAGATGCCCCCTCCTCCTACAGGCCGAACAGGGCCCGCGCCTCTCTGTGGCGTCCCACAGGCTCCCATAAGCCTGCTGCTGAGAGAGGGGTTGCTAAGAAACAATAATTTCACCGATGCCGAGGAAGTCTGTCACCATGCATTCATGTTTACCCCAACAAGAGTTTGTGTACCACATAGCTGTGACCAGAAGTGATTTTGGCTGACAGTCTTCACTTCCGAGATTCTACAGATGGTGTGCAGCTGTGTGTATCGGTGCAGGTCCCCGAAAAATCCTGGGCCCTTGAGAGGACAGAATAAGGCTGTGAGCTATCTTTTGTGAGTTCTCTTCCTGTAGAACCTTCTCATATTGATAGTTAGGTTACACACCTTCTGTTTGCACAGGCAGCCACGCCCCTGCGTGTAGGGTCACCGGATGCCACCCATCTCCTAGTGTTCATCTATAAACCCCCGAGTAGACAAGCCATAGGGAAAGATCAGGGATATTATGGTCACCAAATGAAGCTTGGTTCCTTAAACATGGCCTGTGAAATCTTGAGCATGTCTCAAAAATATTTAGCCCGTACAGAGTGTGCTCTTAACGGCTGTGAAACACTTGTTGATGGAAGACACCCGCTCTGCCAAGAATCTGAAGCACTTCCCCCTGGGTGACGCTTCCAGACGTCGACAACCGGGAACAACGGGTCAAGGCATTTATCCCAGCTGTTGTATCTTTCATTTAAGTTAGCTGTACTCAGTCTATATATGAGTTATGCAACTTAAAAAACAGAATTCTGCCTACTCCAAAAAACAAAATCACACAGCCCACTCTCTTAGATGTTTTTATTAGCTGGTAGACTGGTCCTCTGGCAGATGGCCAAGTGAATTCTCATAGAATGATCTTACATCTTGGCTGTATTTATTATTTTTTAAATATTAACGTTTTTATTGTTGTGCAACTGCACTTTGGGTTAGCTTGTAGCCCTTTTGAGGTAGTATTCATCATCATCGTTTCCATCACTCCTCTGTATTTTGCGGCTGAAATTGTATTTGTCCTTGTTCCAGGAATCCAGGCAGACCCCCATTTTGCTGTTGTGCTCACTAGCTGAGGTTTAACTTGAGGCTGACTGCAGTGATGATGGCTGGAGGTTTTCACGCTGTCATGTGTCAATGTTAATGATTCAAATTGGGCCCCTTCTTTAAAGGGTTCCTTCTCTTTCTGCACTTTTTCCCCCCTGCAAACAGCTGCTCTCTAGGAGGGAAGGAATGATATCTCCCAGAATCCCAGAGCACTTCAAACTCATGGGACAAGGTTTTTACACACGCTACTTGGCTTTGATTATGCATGTGCGTGTGTGCTTGTGTACGAGTGTGTGTGCTTGTGTGTGTGCATGTGGGGGGAGGTAAAGATTAAACACTGTTTTTAAAAAATGGCTTTTGAAAAATCCCTTTTAGCAATGATGCCAGAAGGATTTTTCATTTAAATACTTTTTTAAAGTCTACCTTGGAACATGGCACTTAAACACGAACAGACTTTCATGTGAAATGCAGGCCACATGTTAGTGTTTCTCAACCGCTGAGCGATTTGTGTTATACTCAGCACTTTGTGCAGGCTTGGTCATTACCTGGATCTGGTTTCATAATGACTGGAGAAGTTGTTTTAAATCGAACTGCTCTCCTCCTGCCCCCCAGTACTTGTGGTTGTTTACACGGGGCGTATTTCTGGGAACCGGTGGGTCCCCACCTCAAGCCCCCAGAGCCCAGGCTTCAGGCCTATGTCACAGGCATACAAAATACATTAACTCCGTTTTGACCTCTGCTTCCTTCCCACTGAGGTCACAAAGGACAGCGGGGAGCCGTTAGAAAATTCTGGAAAGATCTCATAACTCTCAAAACGAGTACCGAGAGAGACGGTTGCTCCCCCTCCTTTTATGCAGAGAAGTTGAAGAGTTGTCCCCTGGGCTGAATGCCATTCGCGTATATTCATCCAAAGACACGGTACCTGCTTGTGGATAGCACGGAGCATCTGCCGTTTTATTATATTTTGACCGTCTGCCTGCAATTTTGTTTGCCTGTTAAGGCGCGTGCGAGCCATGGGAGAAGGTGAGCTCCTAAATTCTGCAAGCGGCCGCGGACTGAGACCGCATGCTGCGCTCATGCTGTGCTCATGCAGCTCAGCTGACTGACATTAGCCAGGTCGCTGCAGAATTCAAGCTATGCTATGATTTGTGAGGCCGTTATTGTCCAAGCGAAACCCAGGAGGGGAGACGATTGTTCAAATGTAACAGAAATTGCCTTACCGGCACTGGGTTGTCTGTGGTTTGAAGTTGTTGCTGTGAATACTGCTTTGTTTATTTCTGTATCAACAATCCATCCATGATCCAGCTGTCATATCATTTAGATGTCTCTTCTGTAATTGTTTTAATGTATCATTTTAGGTCATTAAAAAAATACTTTTTAAATTAGAATGTAGACTGTTGTTTTGCGTTAACTTCAGGCTACTTTCATACCAAAGAGTGCTGCTCCAGCTGAATTGATAGATTAACCACTGAATTGAAAGTTTGGTATTGGAAAGCTGTTGGAAGTACCCAAACTGGCTTTTATGGAGTCAGATTTCAGCAGTGTTATTAACCTGCATGCATTGCAGGTCTCTGAGCCAGCAACATCATATACTATTTTTTAATGCCGATACTTTCACCCCGTGATAAACTTATGCAGTGACATTAAGAGGTGGCAGTTTTAAAATGGATTCCTCTTACTCGTAGTATGCGTGTCCCTAGCTAATATGAGACTGAAATGTTCTCAGCTGTCTCAGTGCAGGTTCACAGATTGGCTCCAGTTCAAGCAATGTGACAAGCACTGCAAAATGCCGGTAATGACATGTGCACTCCTGTGACACTCCAGAATGTGTTTGAAGATAGCGGGCAGATGGTAACAGTGGGAAGACGATTGAAAAGTATGCTCAAGTGGTCTGCAAAGGAAAAAAATGTGGCATTCATTATTTACTGTAATACCTGGACCATAACTGAAACAATCGTGAGTGGGCCAGCCAGCCCGGCATGTGGTTGGACCCACAAAGCGTGCTGGGGGACTGTAGCACATTCAGCCCATGAATAAGCGCTCGTTTGTTTTGAAATGTAGTGCAGATCTATGCTACCTGCTCTTGGGCCTCCTGTGCTCAAGCCTTTTAAGGTGTGGAAGCTCTGTCCAGTGAAGCCGTTGTGTGTTTTTAAAGAGGCCGCCTCTCCAATGGGATCAGCCCCTGTTTTCACAACACGTTGTGCACTGCACCCCATCGTCTGTGTTTGAAAAGAGGCCTGTGAACTCGCCATGTTTTTTTCCGTTTATCCAGTCCCTGTGTGCAGCGCTCCATGCTGTGGCCCGACCGTGTGTGCTGCAGATTCTTTACCCACAGGGCTATTGTACCAGAAAACCTGCTACAATAGGCACAGAGCCCCTAATTCAGGCTTGTTTATTTTAAGGTTGAGTGACAGGTGGTAACCTTTTTTTTCTTTTTTCCTTTGGTTGGTTCACCGTTCACCGCGGTTCATCTTATTCCTCATTCATTTTCTGCTTGGGGCTCATCATGACGCAGTGATGTCCGATGTTTTTCTGTATGGTTTGTATCTGGGTGCCTCTGGACTGAACAAGGGATCACAGCTCCACGATGACTCTGGATTTCCTCTTAGTGGTCATGTGGGGAATGATGTGAGCAGTGAGCACACACATCCATTGAGGATAATCAGGCCCTTTCTGGAAAAGAAAGCTGAAGGCACAGCAAGAGCGTCCATTTCCTGTCACCCACAGCAGTGTGCTTGAATAGGCTCTGGGTTCGTCTGTCCCATACAAGGATATGTGAAAGCTTGTGCTGTGCAAAGATGGAGTCCGTTTCCATGGCAAGGCTTTGGGGGGGGGCGGGGGCTGGGGGGTTGGGGGGCTGGGGGCTGGGCTGGGCTGGGAGGCTGGGCAGAGGAGTCCTGTGTGTGAATCCTGCTCATATCTGCCATCTGGTGGAGGGTTGCAGACCCCTGCGCCTGCCTGGAAGATCCTCAGATTGAATTAACTTTATCCTGGGGAAAAATAAATAATTTACAGAAGTAAAGGTTAAAATTTGTGCAAAAATATCAAGTTACTGAAAGTGTCTGAGTGTATGACTCATAACGTGGCAGATCTGTGCCATGACACATTTCGGCTGATGTGGTCCCTCTTGCAGATTCCATTGTAAATGTATCAGAACCCAGGAGCCCAGCATGAAGAAAGCAAGCAGGCCAGTGGCCGGTAAAACCCAGGGCGGAGAGCGGGGGAAGACCGAGGGTGGAGTCACAGGCACGGCTGGCAAGACTTCTGCCAAATCCTCTACCACAGCATCACTGCCCAAGGTACAGTATCTTACTGCATGAAACAACATTATCTTATCCAGAGCCTCTTGCATTAGGTTACCCTTTTCTTTTTCTCTTTTTTTATAAAGATATTTTTTAGGCCTTTTTCAGCGTTATTGGACAGTATGTAGTATAGAGAGACAGGAAGAATGGGAGCGAGAGAGGGGAAGACATGCAACAAATGTCGGACGGTCGGATTCGAACCGCCGACGTCGAGGCTCGCAATGAGCATGCGGTCAGTGCTCTACAGGCTGCGCCACCGAGACACCCCACCCTTTTCAAACTATAATGTATACAGCTACAGATTTAATTGGGGATAATTTCAAGGATGGCACGGTGGTGTTCTGCCTTTGATTTCAACCTACAACCAAGCGTCCATACCCGTGAGCTCCGTCTTGCCTTATTGTCTGTAACTGACAGGTCCATCAGCAGATTGAGACTGATTCTTGCTTCTGCAGGTAAAAAGCAACGATGATCTGCTAGCCGCGATGGCAGGGGGCGCTCCAACCGGCAACAGCACAGCCACCAAGGGCAAGAAGAGCAGTTCTGCCCACCAAGCCTCTGTGATGCCCAACACCTCTAACCCAGACAGCAAGGCCAAGACCAGCTCAGGTACTGCCACCATTGTATTTTTACACTTGCAAAATAAAACATTTTCATGAGACTAACTTGAAAAATGTGGGATCTGGGATTTATATTGAAATATAATGGGTGAAATCCCAGATGCCTTCAACTGTCAGCATTGCCATTACATGTGTAAATGTACCATTTGACTTGTACGTTTACTGTGTTCTGTTTTTGGCTCTTTCTGACAAGGTTCTTCTGCCAAGCGTGGGGTGTCTCTGACCTCCAAAGAGGCTAGCTCCTCTAGAGACCGCCTGAGGAACTCCAGAACTGCCGCAGGCAAGAAGGCCTCCGCGGCGGTGCCGGGGCTGCCCGATGCCACCCAGCCTAAACGCTCCCGCAGCCGGGCTCTGGCCGAGTCCGAGGCCCGGATGAGCAAGTCCAAGTCGGACGGGCAGATCAGTGACAAGGTGGCTCTGGAGGCCAAGGTGAAGGACCTGCTGGGTCTGGCCAAAAGCAAGGATGTGGAGATCCTGCACCTGCGCAGCGAGCTTCGTGACATGAGGGCACAGCTGGGCCTGGGGGACGAAGAGGACACTACCGAGGACGACAAGCCCCAGGAGAAGGAGCCACCCGCCATCAGTGCTGCTGACGTGGAGTCCACCCTGCTCCTCCTGCAGGACCAGAACCACAGCATCCGTGAGGAGCTCAACCTGCTGAAGAACGAGAACCGTATGCTGAAGGACCGGCTCAATGCCCTGGGCTTCTCCCTGGAGCAGCGGTTGGACAGTTCAGACAAGATGTTCTGCTACCAGTCCCCGAGCCCGGACTTGGCGGCAAGCAATGGCAGTGGGGGCGGGGTTGGTGGCGGAGCCTCTTCCGCGGAGGGATCGGCCCCGGGTTCGATGGAGGACCTCCTGGCAGAGCACCAGCGGAGCAGCTCGGTGGACAACCTGGACAGCGAGTCCAGCGAGGTCTACCAGCCCGTCACCTCCAGCGACGATGCCCTGGACGCCCCCTCAGGTTCCTCCTCGTCCTCGGAGTCGGAGGGCGCCCCGCCCAGCCGGGACCGCTCCCGAAAAGGCAGCAGTGGCAACACCAGTGAGGTGTCGGTGGCCTGCCTGACCGAGCGCATCCACCAGATGGAGGAGAACCAGCACAGCACGTCCGAGGAGCTCCAGGCAACCCTGCAGGAGCTGTCCGACTTGCAGCAGATCACCCAGGAGCTGAATGGCGAGAACGAGCGTCTGGGCGAGGAGAAGGCCATCCTCATGGACTCACTGTGCCAGCAGAGCGACAAGCTGGAGCACTACGGCCGGCAGATCGAGTACTTCCGCTGCCTGCTGGATGAACACCACGTGGCGTACGTCATCGACGAGGACATCAAGAGCGGCCGCTACCTGGAGCTGGAGCAGCGTTACGTGGACCTGGCGGAGAACGCCCGCTTTGAGCGCGAGCAGCTGCTGGGCGTGCAGCAGCACCTCAGCAACACGCTCAAGATGGCCGAGCAGGACAACAAGGAGGCCCAGGAGATCATCGGTGCTCTGAAGGTAATTAAGCATAAATTCTATTAATTATTATGTGTGGAACGAGTATAGAAGAGGTAGGGTTTATGGGAAGGGACGTCTCTTGCATCACCCACACCTTCCCCCCCACCACAGGAGCGCAACCATCACATGGACCGCATCGTGGACTCCGAGCGGCAGGACAAGGCGGCCATGGTGGCGGCTTTGGAGGAGTACAAGGCGGCAGTGAACAGCGAGCAGGCGGAGCTCAGTCGCTGCCGCGCCCACCTGGAGCAGGAGAGGCAGAAGGTGGCCGAGCTCTACTCCATACACAACTCCGGAGACAAGAACGACATCCGGGAGCTGCTGGAGAGCGTGAGGCTGGACAAGGAGCAGGCCGAGAGCCAGGCGGCCAAGCTGCAGGAGGAGCTGGGGCACACCCGAAACGAGGCCGCACGGCTGCAGGACGCCCTCGACAAGGTGAACGACCCTCGCCAACGTCAAGTATGGGTCATATGTAATCGTTTTGGATTCAAATACTTGTCTATGGTTTACTGAGCTTTTCTGGTGCATTGGAACCTATGAACTACTCTCAAAGTGCAAACCCCATCTTCTGGTCCTCTTAATTGGTTCAGTTGGACCAGGCAAGATCAATCATCAGCACAGAAAAGTATTTAAATCCAAAACAATTAGGAATTTGACCAATTGTCATCGGCAAGGCTACCCTGTACCCTGTTGGCCTACAATCATACACCTCATTTCACAGACGTATAGGGTCTTTGGCCTTTATTCAATCTTTTGTTGATATATTTTTTCTTTATATATATTATATATTTTCAATATATATTCTTTATATATTGCATTGAATCTGCTTCAGGTATGTTTTTTTTTTTTTTGTGGGCAGGTGGGAGTTCAAACTCATTTCAACCAGCACTAAATAGCGGATATTATGTGTTCATACATGTGTTCCTCTGCTCGTCTCTTCAGCTTGATGCCGAGTACCGAGACTTTCGGGAGGATGCGCAGAAGCAGATCTCTGAGCAGAAGCGCATAATGGACAAGCAGCAGGTGGAACTGGAGGAGAAGGAGACTGAGATCGGAGACATGAAGGAGACCATCTTTGAGCTGGAGGATGAGGTGGAGCAGCACCGTGCCGTCAAGCTTCACGACAACCTGATCATCTCTGATCTGGAGAGTGAGTCGGGCTGAGCCTGAGTGTGTGGAGCAGTGGAGGGTCCTCAGGGAGTCTAGACTGACTGTTAGATGGTCAGAGTGTTCTCTGAAATTGGCTTGTTATGAATATTCATGATGGCATGTGGCTGAAGGTAGAACAGCCACAGCAAAAGAAAAGAAATTACAAGAAATGACATGCATACGGGAGGAACAGAGGGTTATGTGTACGCATGTGTTGGGGCCCGATCGATGCGACTGGGTCAGATGTGGGTTTTCTGTGAACGCGTGTTAATTAAGGACCACGGCATTTACATAGCCGCAGTAGTTTCAGCCAATCATACCTGTGCTGCCATGTTTTCCCTGTAGAAAGCATGTGTCATTCTCAGTCATAGAATATTTAGTCATTGGTATATTGATTATTCTATTGTTTGTCTCTTGACAGTAATATTGTATTTATTGTAAACACTGTGGTGGGTCCTGGAGAAAAATGAAAACATGGGAATACATCTGTGCACACAGGATGGCGCTGTAGAGCTGTCTTTGAGTGGTAGTATTCAGTCAGAGAGAACGGCCACTTTGCCTGTTATACAAGTAAAGCATGAGAGTGTTTTGTTGCCCTGGAGGTGACAAGAAAATATGGGCAGCTAAATTCCGAGATGACTGCAAACATGATCGGTTCAAAATTGCACTCCAAATTATTTTGTTACTTGAATGCTGAATCAATACTTAGGTACCTTTGCTGCTTCAGACCTCAAGAGCCTAGCTATTTTACCATCCAACAGTCATAATTTAGAGCAGGATTGTAAGATCCTGCTCCACGGGTAGAAATGGGTCATTCACTTTCTTTACTGAAATCAACTGTGTAGGTGTGGAAAGGTGCCCTGAGGTGCTCAGAATCAGAACAGGTGCCTAATCTCACAGGCACATTAGTTGGTAACTGTCATGTGGTGTCTCTACAGGCCATATAAAGGGTCTTTTCTAGCTTTTCCTCCTCTACAGGGGCCGTTCTCAGTGTGAACTTTACTGTGTTTCTCTTTTTCTCTCAGACTCCGTAAAGAAGCTGCAGGACCATAAACATGACATGGAGCGGGAGATTAAGATTCTTCATCGTAAACTGCGGGTGAGAAGGCTTTAATTAATTAAATATGGCCACTAGTTGAATTTAAATGGTTATGTGAGCTCATGTACACTTATATGCAAGTCAGACCTGGAACAAATACATACAATAGTTGTGTTGGATTCAAATACTTTTATGTGCTTAATGGATCTAGTCTGGTGCAATTGAGTGAACCAGGAAGACCTGTATATGGGCATATTGGCTTGTGTGGTGATTGTAATGATATGGAGGTGTCTCTGTGTATGTATTTATTTTTGTGTGCAAAGTGTGATTCATTGATAGATGTTTCATGTAATATCAGAATTTTATGGAAAAAAGTTTGTGCTGCAACATTTGGGGCGGCCTGTAGCGTAGTGGTTAAGTTAAATGACTGGGACACGCAAGGCCGGTGGTTCTAATCCCGGTGTAGCCACAATAAGATCTGCACAGCCGCTGGGCCCTTGAGCAAGGCCCTTAACCCTGCATTGCTCCAGGGGAGGATTGTCTCCTGCTTAGTCTAATCAACTGTACGTCGCTCTGGATAAGAGCGTCTGCCAAATGCCAATAATGTAATGTAATGTACATAAGTATGCTATTTGCAAGCAGCAAACCTCTAATACCCCGTGTGTACGTGAGGCTCTAATACCCCCGTGTGTACGTGAGGCTCTAATACCCCCGTGTGTAGGTGAGGCTCTAATACCCCTGTGTGTAGGTGAGGCTCTAATACCCCGTGTGTACGTGAGGCTCTAATACCCCGTGTGTACGTGAGGCTCTAGTACCCCCGTGTGGAGGTGAGGCTCTAATACCCCGTGTGTACGTGAGGCTCTAATACCCCCGTGTCTACGTGAGGCTCTAATACCCACGTGTGTACGGTGTACGTGAGGCTCTAATACCCACGTGTGTACGGTGTACGTGAGGCTCTAATACCCACGTGTGTACGTGAGGCTCTAATACCCACGTGTGTACGTGAGGCTCTAATACCCACGTGTGTACGTGAGGCTCTAATACCCACGTGTGTACGTGAGGCTCTAATACCCACGTGTGTACGTGAGGCTCTAATACCCACGTGTGTACGTGAGGCTCTAATACCCACGTGTGTACGGTGTACGTGAGGCTCTAATACCCACGTGTGTACGTGAGGCTCTAATACCCACGTGTGTACGTGAGGCTCTAATACCCACGTGTGTACGTGAGGCTCTAATACCCACGTGTGTAGATGAGGCTCTAATACCCACGTGTGTACGTGAGGCTCTAATACCCCCGTGTGGAGGTGAGGCTCTAATACCTGTGTGTACGTGAGGCTCTAATACCCACGTGTGTACGTGAGGCTCTAATACCCACGTGTGTACGTGAGGCTCTAATACCCCGTGTGTACGGGAGGCTCTAATACCTGTGTGTACGTGAGGCTCTAATACCCACGTGTGTACGTGAGGCTCTAATACCCACGTGTGTACATGAGGCTCTAATACCCACGTGTGTACGTGAGGCTCTAATACCCACGTGTGTACATGAGGCTCTAATACCCCCGTGTGGAGGTGAGGCTCTAATACCCACGTGTGTACATGAGGCTCTAATACCCACGTGTGCCGCGGTCACCGCTGCAGGAGGAGTCGGCTGAGTGGCGGCAGTTCCAGGCCGATCTGCAGACGGCCGTGGTCATCGCCAACGACATCAAATCTGAGGCGCAGGAGGAGATCGGGGACCTGCGGAGGCGTCTGCTGGAGGCGCAGGAGAAGAACGAGAAGCTTGGCAAGGAGCTGGACGAGGTCAAGAACCGCAAGTAAGTGGCGCCTGCGTGTGTGATGAGGGGTGTTCAGTGTGGTCAGACTGCTGTGGACCCAGGCCTGGCTGTGAATGACGTTGCTCTGCACTGCTCCTCTGCAGGCAGGATGAGGAGAGGGGCCGGGTGTATAACTACATGAACGCAGTGGAGAGGGACCTGGCCGCACTCAGGCAGGGCATGGGGCTCAGCCGGCGCTCCTCCACCTCCTCCGAACCCTCCCCCACCGTCAAGACCCTCATCAAGTCCTTCGACAGCGCATCATCACAAGGTACCCAACACCACCTGCATGCACACCTGTGTGCTGACTGCATGCACACCTGCACACTGACCGCATGCACACCTGCACACATCACCTGCATTCACACCTGCACACTGACTGCATGCACACCTGTGTGCTAACTGCATGCACACCTGCACACATCACCTGCATTCACACCTGCACACCTGCGCACGTCACATGCATACACTCATGTGTGCTGACTGCATTCACACCTGCATACACACCTGCACACTGACCGCATGCACACCTGCGCACATCACCTGCATTCACACCTGCACACATCACCTGCATACACATCTGTGTGCTGACTGCATTCGCATTTGCAAGCCCCACCCCACTGCCTGTATGCACACATATGTTCACCACTTGTCTGCTTGCCCCTGAGACCTTGTGCCCTTGCTGGTATTCAACAGAACCTTGATCCGCCTACATAGTCATACTGAAACCTGTGGTAATAACGGGAGGCTTGTCCTTCTGTCATCATACTGTGGGCTTGGATTCGTAAAATGCGCCATTTGTACAGTTTGTACAAAATAATAGCAGTCCAACATGACTTACCAGATCAATCACTGTTTTTGGTAGAAAATATATTACTACATGGCAAATAATTTACCAGTAGGTATAGTAGAGTCATAGAAAACCAACAGACCCAACATTCATGATACACATGCTCCTGAGTCTGTGTATTTGAATAATTAATTGAAAGTGGCGTGTTCAAAATAATAGCAGTGTGGAGTTCAATTAGTGAGGTCATTCATTCTGTGAAAAAACAGGTGTGAATCGGGTGGCCCTCATTTAAGGATGAAGCCAGCACATGTTTGCATGCATTTCTCTCTGAAAACCTGAGAAAAATGGGTCGTTCCAGACATTGTTCAAAAGAACAGCGTTTGATTAAAACGTTGATTGGAGAGGGAAAAACATATAAAGAAGTGCAGAAAATAATAGGCTGCTCGGCTAAAATGATCTCCAATGCTTTAAAATGGAAAGCAAAACCAGAGAGACGTGGAAGAAAACGAAAGACTACCATTCGAATGGATCGAAGAATAGCCAGAATGGCAAAGACTCAGCCAATGATCAGCTCCAGGGTGATCAAAGACAGTCTGAAGTTACCGGGGGGTACTGTGACAATTAGAAGACGCCTGTGTGAAGCTAATCTATCAGCAAGAAGCCCCCGCTGTTAAAAAAAAGACACGTGCTGAAGAGGATACAATTTGCCAAAGAACATATCAACTGGCCTAAAGAGAAATGGAGAAATGGGAAATTTTGGTCGATTCCATGCAACACAGATGTGAAGCAGTTCTCAGAAACCGTGGTTATACAACTAAATATTAGTTTAGTGATTCACAGGAAAGCTAAATCCTGAAGATTTTTCAGTTTATACAGTAAATATTTGAGTTTGTGAAGAAAAATGCAGACACTGCTATTTTTTTGAACAGCCCAATATTCATTTTTCTTAATTTTCTGTAAAGTAATTAAAAAATTGACACATTTTTCTTCATGGTTTGATTTAGGATATAATGTGCAGTGTTCCCAATGCATCGAAATAAAAACTACTATAAGGATTTTGAGCTTCACTCACGTTTTTAAACACACTGCTATTATTTTGAACACAACTGTAACTACTTGCTAAACCCCAAGTTTTGCTGCAGGGAATTTTGTGTGTCTTGCTCATTCTGACCGTTTTATTGCTGGTGACCAGAAACTCTGCCGCCAGGTCCCATCCCGAATGCCGCGGCCGCCCCTGCCACTGCTCCCGCCACCGCTCTCCCCCGGACGCCCCTGAGCCCCAGCCCCCTGAAGACCCCCCCCGCTGCCGCAGTCTCGCCCATACAGGTGAGGTCACACGCTGGGGTCAAGGCAGACGCCACCACACCTGGGTCAAATTCGCCATCGTCCAATTAGTCCAGTACTTTCCAGCTGATTTCACTGAGACGTTTGGCTAGCTGTGGGTAGTGATATGGACCTACTGGATGGTGACATCTGACAACATGTAGGTTGAGAGAAAGAATTGTTATGTTTGGTTACGGGTTGAAACTGAGGGTGAGCTGTGTGAGACTGAAGCAGAACGGTTCTTTGCCCAAATACTCCCCAAAAACAAAGGAGATGGATGTTTAAGTCATAATGCCCCGGTGGAAATGTGAAATCATCTCACTGTAGATGTAATCAAAGATGGCTCCCATTTGTCTCCTGAGGACCTGGTGATGTCATCCTCTTGGAGACTTCTCTGTGGTTCCCCGTGGTGGTGGGAAAGACGTTTTCTGAACCCAATAAGGACTGGATCTCCAATGAGCTGTGAATTGCTGGCTTCTTTCAACCAGTAAAAATTATTTGCTTTCAAAAACAATGCAGGATTGATTCACAGCGGTGCGCCTGGTTGATGCCTGAAATGGCATCCATGATTTGTGCTTGGAACCATTGGCTCTGGTCTCTGCAATGCTGGCAGTCCATCACACTGAAGTGCTCTGCAGTACTGAAGTACTTTATCAATTGTTTGCGTGCGTGTGCGTGCGTGTGTGTGCGTGTGCGTGCGTGTGCGTGTGCGTGCGTGTGCGTGCGTGTGCGTGCGTGTGCGTGCGTGCGTGTGTGTGCGTGTGTGTGTTGGTGGGTGGGTGGGTGTGGGTGGGGGGGCCCTTTAATTTGAGGGACACTTCCTGCCCAGGGTCAAGAGCTGTTCCTTCCACATGTTTTTATAGACCTCCAGTGCTGTGCAGATAGAATGCTTCCCTTTCCTGTTGCAGTTTGTCACAGCTGACAGTCTGTGAGGTGTGACTGCCTCTGTCCTGGAAGCAGATGTAGCCCATTTCAGGACTGTTCATTTAGTATTTTCCTGCGTTGCTTTTCCTTTTTTTCCTCTGAAATTGGAGTGAGGTCATGTCCTTGGCCAGCCGACCTAAAGAGACTGACATAATGACGCCGATTTTGCTTGGTGGTTCCTTACCTTAACGAATCTGGGTGAAACCTGCTTGAATGTACAGATGGATCCTGCATGCGTAACTATTTGGTGGGGAATGTTGTTTTATTGCAAAAAGTAAAGATTGATATTAGGTAGCATTGCCTGACTGTGTGCGGCAAATGAGTGATAAAATGGCACATGTAGCCTACCATGAGCTGCTTTAGTAAAATATTAACCAGGTCGTCGGCAATACTGCAGATAGAAATCTGAGGGAGCCCAGACTGTGTCCACAGTCGCCTCATCAGATGACCAGATAGCCTGATTATATCAGATAGGGTGGGGTGAAAAATAGTAGAGATGAATAAAACATTCATGGGCCTTACCAGATATATTAAAGACATGTCTCTCCCATTTTAATACCCAGGAGAGGCACAAATCCTTTTCCTACATTGGGGAAAACACTTTTTTTTTTATTAGAAATCAAATATTAATGTCCGACCTGGAGGCTTTTCAAGAGCCAGGGAGTAGTGAAGGAGGGCGGAAGTTCTCTCAGGTGCCACTCTTATCCAGTAACAGGCGCTGCAGGTGAAATGATGGGCTACCACAGACACAGACACAGGTCTAAATAACCTATTAATAAATTAATATCACTGTAGCAGAGGGCTGGTTTTAAATGAATGCATTTACTGCTATAATGTACAGTCTAGAAATTTTGGCATTTACTTTATATATCCAGTCCATAGGTGTTGGCATAGAATGATCTATAATTGATCTATTTTGCATCTACTGTATAAATCTGGTTGATCTTTTCATTGTTTATTTGCTGGAGGAAGTGTGATTGTCAAGCCTCCCTAGAACATTCCAGAAATGCAGATCAAATCTATTTGCTTTTGCTGAGTGTGACATGGAAGTAGGTGGTAAGTGGGATGATGGGTCAAGACGAGGACAGTTGATTTCAGTCAATAAGTAGTATGTGCTCGATTCAAGGTCACCTCTGATTGGTCCTGCCAAATCAGGTTAAATTTCTTTGATAAGATGCTGCTCGATGATTGTCTTTATGACGAGGTTAAAAGATGATGTGTTGATTCAGTATGTTTTAAACCGGTGTATTTCAGAGGCACTCTATCAGTGGGCCCATTTCCACCCCAAAAACCCTCTCCTCTCTCAGTGACAAGAGGCCCAGCTACACTGAGATCAACATGCCAGGTGAGTGGCCTCATGCAGCCGGTATACCCCCCCTCTGGGCTTATTCCGCTGGACAAAACGACTTGGAGCGCAAGCCTTTAACCAGTATTGTGCTTTCCTGAATCAACAGCAGAGGCAGCAGTGAGCCTAGCAATGTGCATGATTGAGCAAAAAAGTTCCAAAAATTTGGCACCAGTTATATTCGATTTGTTTATTTGCTATTTATTTATCTGTAGTTCTTATCTGCTATTAGCAGTACGATAAGGTCACAAGACCATGACATTATTTAATAGCTGTCAGTGTTTTTAGTTACTAACATGAATGAAGAGCTTTGTAATATGGCTATTTACTGGTACTGATATTTATTGGTTAAATTACTCTAAGTCCCAGTCTTTTTTTATTTCATATTTCCATATTTGTTCCATATTTGTTCCATTACAACTGGAATTCCCAACAGTTGTAATAGTATTTATGTAAGAGACATGCACTGATATCGAAGAACTTTCCTGTGGGAAGCAGCTTTAATTGTGCACTGTAATGCTCACAGTGCCCCATCTGAGGATTCTTGTACGTCACACGCCTCTGTGAAGTACTGCAACTTTTCCCTGGCGCGGTCTGTGCTGTCACGCATCTGCTGTGTCACGCACAGCAGCCCCAGATGAATGAGCGGAGGCTGCAGGCTGCTTCCTGGACCCAGCACGATTTGGGTCCTGATCTCTCCCGCGTGGCTCAGAGCACTGCTAATACCAAAGCCACAAACATGCAGCTGGGAATGTCTCTGCTTTATTGTCGGAGGGGTTTGTTGGGTGCGAGTATCCCATCGCATTCGCCTGTTGGCAAGCTCTGTCGGGAATAAACCGGAATGAAAAGGCAAAGGCATGATGACGTTTTGGAATTGGATTCCGGCTCCGCCTTTTCATTATAAACCGCACGTGAGGGACGTGCAAAATGCAAATTGGGAAGCTGTCCGATTTGGTTCCAGTCTTTAATTTCGGTGTGGCCCCTGGGCCACCCCCAGGCGGTGTCATTGTTTCTCGGGATGAGTGGAGACTGTGGCCTGGTCCGACCGGCCTGACCTCATTTTGAAGTGTCAGGTGTAATAACATGACAGAGAGGAGCCAGGGGGCAGAAATTACCCCTCTTCTAAGTCCCTGCCTCCCCCTTTCGTTCCAATGAAAACGGCACTTGAAAGCTCTGCACGTTTTTCTGGTTGGAGACGTGCAGCAGCAGACATAGGCTCTCGCTGGTCTCTGTAAAGTAGAGCCCAGCTTCGCCGACATTTCAGCCTCCTATCTGTGGTCCACCCAATATGCTCTCTCTAGATTTAATATTTTTCAGCCCTATTGGCCTGGCTCATCACTGAAACATCCTTTTATCAATTTGGACTGGGATAGGTTTTCATCTTGCACAATCTGGGGGTGTGGGGGCGGAGATGGAAACCTTCCCTCCATGAGTAACACTGGCCAATGACATACCACAGTCAACAGTGCTACAGTGCTACAGCAGTACTGTAGGATTTCATTCTGGATTCCACATTGATACCATGGGGTGAATCACTATACCAAGAACCAGTGCTTTAGCCGTGTGGGGTCGAAGGTGCATGCGCCCCTGGCTCTGAACCTTGACCTCAGCTGGTATTTGCCTTGGAGGGTGGACCAAAGGGTCCTTCATCACAGCCAAACTAAATGCTGTTTTTAATCCCAAAAACTGTAAATCCCAAGGTTATTGAGTTTCTTCCATTCTGTGTATATAATAATATTTGATAGGTGTATGAAATAAGTAGTGAAAGTGTAGGCGCGATTTTGTGTCACGAGTGACTGTCCTTTATCCCACAGCAGAGCACCTCCTCCGGGGGTCCCCTGGGAGCCGGCCCGGCTCTGCACTGCAGAGGGTCTCAAGCATGGACACCTCCAAGGCCATCTCAGGTGTGTGTGTGTGAGTGTGTGTGAGTGAGAGTGAGAGTGAGAGTGAGAGTGAGAGTGTGAGTGTGAGTGTGAGTGTGAGTGTGAGTGTGAGTGTGAGAGTGAGTGTGAGTGTGAGTGTGAGAGTGAGAGTGAGAGTGAGAGTGAGAGTGAGAGTGAGAGTGAGAGTGAGAGTGAGAGAGTTTAAAAGGGGAGTATTGATTGATTTTGGACAGCAGAAGGGTACAGGGGATTTTTCCTCCACAGGGGTGTGACTCAGGTCTCCTGGAACGTGTGGACATGATGAGTTGGTTTTGGCACAGATTAGTAGGGATGTAGATCCTGCTGTTCCTCAGATGTATGATAAGTTCTGTCAGCGGTATTTTGGTTGTATTTGAATGTGGTAATAAAGGTGTAAATCGTGTGTGACGTGCGGTTTGGGTGTTCTCGGCAGTGTCCCGCAGGAGCAGTGAGGAGGTGAAGAGGGACATTTCGGCCTCGGAGAACAGCGCCTCCGCCTCGCTCATGGCCATGGGCTCGGCCTCTCCCCAGCTGTCCATGTCCTCCTCCTCCCCCACGGCGTCCGTCACCCCCACCGCCCGCAGCCGCCTCCGGTGAGACCCGGCCCCAGACCCGGCCCCAGACCCGGCCCCAGACCCGGCCCCAGACCCGGCCCCAGACCCGGCCCCAGACCCGGCCCCAGACCCGGCCCCAGACCCGGCCCCAGACCCCGGCCCCAGACCCACCTTTCCTCCCAACTCCAGAACACCCAGTCATATTCTCCGCAAAAAGTCACTGTCTGAAGACCTTAGTCTTGTATAAAGATCTTATTTTTATTCTCTCAAGTAGAAACTATTAACTTATTTTAAGTTGCTTGCACAATATTCGCTCATTGCTGCAACCTCCACTTTCAATTCAGGACAATCCTCTGCTGTTTCGCTCTCTCTCTTTCTTTCTCTCTCCTCATTTCTTTTCTCTATCATCTATACCTCTCAAGCCCTCTGCTCTGTCCCTGCAATTTCTTCCACTTTCCCTCTTTATTTTTCTGTCCCCTGCTCCTTTTCCCCCTCATCCTCTGCTCTCAATCTCTTTCACTCCGTTTGTTTCTGTCCTCCCAATCGTGCCATGTTGTGATTTATGACCAGGGCAGTAAATCAGCAGGTTAGTTGTGACTGGGCTGTCCAGTACTGAGGCTAAACAGGCCTGACAGAGGCTGGCTCAGGGTAGGGAATTTGAGTGATCACTAATGTGGGGGCTGTCAGTCCATTGATGTTGAATCACTATTGAGGCTAGCCTGCCTGTGTGTAGAAATGCTGGCCCACAGTGTTTGGTGTGCACATACTGGCCATATTTAGAGCGGCAGCACGTCACCTCTGCCATGACCTCTGCCCTCTCCCGCGGGTGTGCCCTGTTCATTAGAAATGTCTGTCCCATTTCTGGAGCCAGTGGCGTAGGGAGAGTCCTGCTGTGTCCTGACATGCCATTTCAGCTGACGGTGGCGAAAGAGCGGGTCTTCCTACGAGCTGACTATATCTTTAAAGCACAGGAAACTCCTCAGCAAAGGAACTCTCTGAATAACTGAGCAGTTTGGGAGAGAAAGGAAAGGCTTGAAAGAGACGCATGAGGCAGGGTTGGAGGGAGCAATTTATTTGTGACGTCTAATCCTCTGGGAACAAGTGGAGTGCCCTGAAATATGTAGCTAAGCTTAGCACCACTCAGGGTCCTTCCTGTTCCTAACTGTAAGCAGGACATGACATTATTATTGTGTGTAACGTTATGTGTTTGCGTGTAATGGCGGCAGGCAGCTGGCAGCAGTAACATCCGAGCGCAGTGTTGCAGCCTCTCTTGCCTTTTTTAAGATGCACGCGCAGAGCATACAACCGCAGTGGCTACCAGCGCTAATGTAGTAGATGCACATTATTATAATGTCGTGGAAATTTGTCTAACCTGCAAGTGTCCATGTCATTATTCTGTACTGATATTGTTTATGTCCTTCACTGTTGCTTTGGTATGTGGTCATTACAGTATTAAAGTGTGCGGGAGGGAGGGTAGGGGGGCGATGCGCACGTGCAGTTTTGCACACACCGTAGCCCCGCCCCTCTCCCGCTCTCAGCTCGCCCTCCTCCCTCTGTCTGAGGAGAGAGATCAGTTTCAGCCCCGCGGCCGCAGAGTCCGAGCTAATGGCAGTGTCACACTCACACACAGCGATACCACAGCGGCCGGGTCGCAGAGGTAAAAGGGTTAGGTATTGTGTTGTTGCCTTTTTCTGATCTGCTCCCGGTACTATTTTCTATTGCAACCACTCCAATCTGCCTCCGTAAAGAAAGGGGGCGGAAGGCTCCGTCTCAAACCTTTTTAAAACGATACGTTTTAGTGGATTGAAAAGCTTGAATTCCCATTACGTTCCCATCTCCTTATGGGTCCCTCTAGGAAATAGAAGAGAAAGTCAATCCTAGTTCTGGTGGTGCATTGTCTTCATTCACCAATTGATTGATGAAATGATTACCATTGTTATTTTTTATTTCCTTTTATGCATTTGTTATATTCTTCTTCTCCAGAATATTAGGGCACAGTACATAACGTAGTGTATAGTGTGTGGTAAGTGCTTTTGTCATACCATATGGCCATATTTAACTTTTTTGTGATGCTAAACCCACCATTTGTGTGCCTGGCCAGAAAAAATAAATTTGGTCTTGTCTGACCTTAGCAGATCCAATCAAATTTCAGTATTGGAATTTCAATGGGGGTGGTTTTCATCCTCTTTTTATGTTCAGTGGAATTATGAAATACAGGTAGCACCAATACATTTTCTCCACATCCCAGGAAGTTTAAACTAGCCTGCAAATTAATGCAAATGAGCCGGTGATCACAAGGATAACGTTTTCCCACATTTCTCCATGACCTGACTGATGGTGTTTTCCCTAATTTCTCTGTGACCTGACTGATGGTGTTTTCCCTAATTTCTCTGTGACCTGACTGATGATGTTTTTCCCCACATTTCTCTGTGTTGTGTCCAGAGAGGAGCGGAAGGACCCGCTGTCGGCACTGGCCCGGGAGTACGGGGGTTCTAAGAGAAATGCGCTGCTGAAGTGGTGCCAGAAGAAGACCGAGGGGTACCAGGTGAACACTCGCTCCGATACCGCCTGACCAAGAAGGAGGGTCCAGCCGCTGAAACTGGCTCAGATTGGCCTCCTCTTCAAGATTCATATTTGCATTACACTACAGGAGAGATTTTCATACTAGGTCACTTCAAAATTTCAGTTTATTTTGTTAAAAGTGACTTCTAATTGAATTATGAATGTCCCTACGCAAGCACTTTTTACTTTACTTTTTTTGCCTTTGCATTTGCTCTCAAACTTTCTTCATGGAATACCCGTAGTCACACATGCCTCATAAAACCCCAGTAAATCACACTTTAAATGCCTGCAAATTATATTGTGTCCTTGGTATTTATCCTGAAGGATTTTACTGTACTCATTGCTGTACATTTCAGGCTTATCCAGGTGATAAATTAGTTCATCAAGATTGATGGAGTTTCTCAGCAATAACTGAAAATAAACCATGCTTTCACTAAATAACTTTAGACACACCAGTACTTCATATATACCTAAAGTGTTGCCACTAAACTGAAAATGACAGGGCTCCTGTCCCATGATCGGTCTATGCTGGAGCAGTGTGATAATTGACTGGAGACCAACTTTGATTTCATTAACAAAGAAGGGTGCACCACCACTTTCATGTTTTCTCAACATTTTTACTCATTTTAAAATGTGAAATGTAAATTCTTATATACAGTATGTAGAATCTGTTGAGTTTCCGTCTCTTTTGTAAACCATATAGGCCAATATGTTTTTAGAATTTTATTGGCTCATCCTTATCAACCTAAGATGCACAAATATTGCTGGGTACAGCAGGGAACACTTACCGAGGGTCCAGGCCTAACAAAGCTCACAATACATTTGAAATTTGAGTCCGGGTTTTGATATATGGCCTCTTTCCCCTCTTTAGCTCTGGTAATGGTAGCGATTACAGCGTTTGTTGATCTAAAGGCCTGTTTGTCTCCGGCGGACGAGTTGTGGCGTCGTCATGGTTCCCCTTTATGGCTGCCCTCTCCAGGAAGTTCGGCGGATTTCACCTGCATCCTACCATATGCAAAACAATGAAAATGACAACTGACTCTGTGGCATCGGCCAATCGGGAGAGAAAGCAGAAATGTAAATAAGGACTGAAAGGACACTGTGTTGTGGAGATTTCCCAGTAAAGTGGGTCTTCAGCATGTCCACTCGTCATAGCCGGATTGGCGGGCGATGGGTGTCCTGTTTCCCCCCACCCTTACTGAACCCATGAGTGCTCGGGCGGATGGATTTACAGGAATCAGGACTTCTTGGCTAAACCACATGTAAACATCACATTGATAGTCACTTCCCTGATCTTCATTTGAGTATCCTGTATTCTCACACCCTGGAGAGGAACTAGGTGACATGAGGTGAGAGTGTCTGTCTGCAGGGAGTTAATGAAACATGTACCCTGCTTCTCATGCTGGTGCTCTGTCTGACGCTTATATGGCCATTTGTCTGTATGATTGGCTGGTGGAAACCCATTAAAAGGTCTTAAGTGATGCATTTTATGCTGTGGGCTTGATCTGGCCCTGGAGGGATGCGATGTGAAAACTGGTGTTAGAGGAATTTCGGGGTGTTTTGTGAAGGAAGCATAAGAATTAAATGAATTCTGCTTTGTTGGTTTTGAATGGGTGTTAGGTTGGAAGTAACGTTTTAGCGGTCTGTGAGGCAGGTAGGGCAGTAGAGAAACTAGCAAACCCTTTCTTTCTATTGTGAATAATTGAGCCATTTGAATTATTAAACTAAAATCACTGATAGACTGTATGCCAGAGGTCAGGTGGGGAGGGAGGGTTACTTCTGCTTCTGAGTGGATGATGACCCTTGACCCTGGTGACAGGGGCAGAATTAACACACCTGGTGTACTTGTTGTTTCTGGCAACTTGACAGTGCAATTGTAGGCTTGTGTTGGAGCACAATACATTCTTCATATGTTTGTTTATTGGCATGTAGCAACACATGTTCTCATATCCTCACAGAAGCTTTTTTGAAACGTCAACCCCCCCCCACACACACTCGAGGCTCTCTTATTGATGGTTATGGGGGACGGCCAGGATTGGCCAAACACGCTCAAGGCATTTTATGTGCTCTGGATGTCATTTGAGTAATCCCCCTGCTCGGGTTCTTCTGGGTGTCTCGTTACCATTTGCCTCCTATACACTTTTAATTGCCTGTCACTTCACCTTGATGACCTGTTGTTTCTGGGAAACTGCCTCTGCAGGAATGGGCTCCTTCACCACTCCCTGTTCTGCAGGATCCTTCAATGGGTGGCCTGGTACGATCGGTGCTACAACACTGGAGGGATGAACTGAGAGTGATGAACGTCCCTCATCGTGCAGTCATGGAAAGCTTTAATGTGCCACTTGATGCGGTGTGCAGTTTATTTCTACGTATAGAATGGCCAAACGAGAGGAGGAAAGCTTGCGGGCAGGCCTTTCCTAGGGGTGCGTAAATGAACTCTCGCTCATGTAAAGGAGGCTTTACAGACCGCGGGGGTGATGTGAATGAATGATGTCATTTGTCAGACGCCGGAGAGGGTGGGTTAGGGTGTTGTCATGGAAGCTACAAACCAGGGAAATGACAGAACGTTTCTCCATTAGTCTGAATCCGGCATTCCAGGAGTCCTTTCCTGTGAGCGCAGAAGTGGCAGTCCTGCCATGTCAGGGGGAAGCCATTGCCCCCCTAGGGAGGGGTGGAGGGGAACATGAAAGGCTTTTAAACAGGAGAGGTTGATTTGGGTCAATCAAAGCATGTGGCTTTATTCTGAGTATAGCCGTTTTCATTTTATGAGCTGTCGTTCTCTATTCATTTTAAAACAAATTTGAAATAACTTTGTTGTATGTCACTCTGGATAAATGCCTGTAATCAAATGTAAAAAAAAAAAAAACACCAGCAGCTTTACTGTAGACTTAGCTTTCCCGCAGTGGGTCAGAGAAGTGGGGCTGGAATTATTTCGGAAATTTATGAGAGACCTGGGGCTTATTGGTTTGGGAACAGCCTTCCGTTTGGTCAAAATATATAAGCCAGTCGCAGGGACACTGTGCTGTGGAAGGTTGTCTTCCAGTGATCGCATGGAAGTCAAATAACAGTCCCAAAATGGCTCTCTCAATCTGGCCAATTAATCATCATTTAGCAGCCACCAGGTTTTCTTAAGTGGTCCTATGTGGCATAATGAAATTAGTGTGTTTTTGTGCGAGTGTGTCAGTGTAAGTTAGTGTGAGACTCCCGACATACAGCTACACCGTCCAGCCTGCACCTCAGCTGTCTGCTTTTACTCAGCCCAGTGTTATACATACTGTAGGGGCACGGGTAAGCTATTGTCTCTTGCTGTTGGATGGTCATATTTCAGCACCATGCAGCGGGTCTGTGTTTGTAGTTCATTTCCATTGCTATTGTCTGGAATGCTACACAGGTCTGCACATTTACAGAACGGTTTTGATTTTGATTTTGCCAGTTATATGCATTTAAACTTTTGGGAAACTGATAGTGAGAGCTAGTTAATAATGTTTTGCTGACCTAATGACTTTAATCTGAGGACAGGCAGTGCCACTGTTTGTTTTCGTATGAATTGACCCTTTAACCCTTTGAGTACTGTAGTGAGTTCTTGCCTTTCCCTCTGACCTTCTCCAGAGATGGAAAATCATTTTTTTTGGTTGCAAAGGTCGGTTTTCCTTAAATCTACTTTAAATCTACTACTGTGGCTATGTTTGCTGCATGCTTCTTTGCATGCAACGGTAAATATTCACCTTCAATAAAACACTGTCGGTATGGATTAATCATGCTGGGGAAGACTGGCAATTTGAGGAGAAGGACAGTGCGTCAGCACCACCATTGTAAGCCTGCGGTCGGACGTTTTTGTCATTGTAATTTGAACTAGATGGCAATTTGCGGGCTCTGTTTGTAATTATCCATTGTAATAAGTAACCAAAGGCTTGGATTTGTCTGAAATCCCATGTGACTTTCAGTTGGTCACTTAAGCAACCTATTTGTGTATGTTTCTGCGTGTGTTTGTGTGTTTGTGTGTGCGTGTGTGCGTGTGTGCGTGTGTGCGTGTGTGCGTGCGTGCGTGCGTGCGTGCGTGCGTGCGTGCGTGCGTGCGTGCGTGCGTGCGTGCGTGCGTCTGTGCTTTCATGTGAGCAGGTGGGAGGAAAGCGGTCATCCCCATTCAGACATGGTTCCACCACCTGTAAGAGGAGGGTGGCTGGCCTCCCACTGGGTGCCGTGTCCTGGGAGGGTGGTGATGATGTGTCCTGGTGACCTCAGGGGAACCACCATGCCCTGCGCAGCCTGCTATTGTTTCCTGAAGTCTCGTATTGTCTTCCTCGCGCTGCACATCCTGTGGGACCTCATTGACAGAATAGTCATTTCCACCGGTGGGCTACTGGCCCTGTGCTCTTGGGCTTCTCCAGGACAAGTATCACACAAGCCCCAGTCATCTTATTCTGTGGTGCGCTGTGTGTGCGCGCGTCTGTGTGGGCGGCTGTATGTGGGGGTACATGTGCATGTACACGTGTATCTGTGGGTGCGTGTACAAGTTTGTGTGCATCTATAGTCACGTGTATGTGTGTGTGTGTGTGTGTGTGGCTGTGTAGTTAGGCAGAGGAAGGATGGAGAGAGTGAGAAGGTATGCAGGGGTCTTGGAATGAACTGGACTGTGTCCAGTAGTTGTCTGCATCCTGAATTTCCTGCTGCTAATTCAGCTCTGTTGCTATTATGGTGTCGTCTCTGCTTCTGGCAGTGACGCGGCCTCACAGAATGTCAATTAGCCGCTGCAGGAGCATTGTGAGCGCGGACACGTACAGTCCAAATGTAAAACCCCTGGCAGCCTCCGCACAGGACGACAAGGGGAAGGAAAGAGCTTTGGTGTGGTGGGGTGATTTGGCAGCGGGTGCTGTAAGGAAAAGTGCAAGGGAGACTCTTTGTAGGTTATCCGGTGCAGGAGCGTGCTGCTGTTGGAGGGCTTCTTGCCTGAGATCTGGTCCAGCCCCAGGTGGTAGTTGTAGACTGGCCTTGCTTCCCTGGGTCCCACAGGAGCTCCACCGACCGGCATCCTGCTCAGGTGAACAGAGGAATGTGCGGTGGACGTGTCCAGCTTTTGTGCCCGAGCGTCTGTCGCTCAGGTCCTGCGTTTCAGTTTCACAGAGCTGATGCCTCCTGTCGCACTTTGCCGCATGCTGGGCTAATCTCATTTCCAGCCCCGAGGAGTCCGACGGGTGACAATTACATTTTCTTCAGACTGCTTCCCTCCGTTTATCAACCGCCACATTTCTGAAAGGGAAGTCACAGGGCCCAAAAAAGAACAGGAAGCAGCCATTTCTCTCTCTTTCTCACACACACACACTCTCTCTCGCTCTCTTGCTCTCTCCCTCTCCTTGCCAGTTGACCAGTCGTGACATCACTGTGGCAAAGGCCAGGGGTATTCTGAGGGTACTTTTGCTTTTGTCCACCCTCAACACCATCCCCCTCTCTCTTACTCACCCCGAGAGGGGGGTTGGGGCCGGACAAATGTTCGTAAAAGAGCCTGTTCCTCCCCCTTCCTGACCCAAACATGCATTCCTTCACGTGCTTGCAAACTGCATGGATTCCCCTGAGGTTGATAAATTCAACGAATAGGGGGTGGGGAAGAGCTTGATAGCTGTGAATATTGAGAAGGGCGTAGACCTTACAACAGGCAGGATGGTTTCAACACACTCTAATGGCTCAGAGGATTGATTTCAGTGGAAAGGACGGTGGTCAGGCTGTCCGTAAGGGGTCAGCCCCTGTTAGCAAGGGCCAAACTCCTCCAGTGTGCAGATGTTGCTGGATACACACAGTCCCTGAATTCCTGAGAAACTCTAGTCAAAGAGAACCGATGACTGCTGAATCGCATGACTGTTGTAAAATCAAAGTATTTTTTAAGGTGCCTTTTTTATGTTCTGGGAAACCTTTATATATGGGAGGTCAACTTTATTTTTAATAATACAAAAACAAACCTATATACATTGGTAATTTTGAGAGAGATAGAGAGATTTTTTTAATCGCCAGCTATCGCCAAGACCAAAATCACTCGTGTACTGTTTCAGTGTTTTGGTGGTGTGCCAGTTTCTAGTATTACCTGTGTGGCTAGATCTGTCTAAAGCAGGGTTGATGACAGTGTTGAAGTCGCCTCCGATTATTTTGAAATTTTGAATTTGAAATGGGATCATCAACATTGGGCCATATATGTTTGCAATGGTGATACTGTTGCTATTAATGGAGGCATTGATGATAAGATCTTCCTTCACGATCAGTAAATGTTGCATTATGGATTAATGGTATTCTTTTGTTTATTAGAATAGATACGCCTCTTTTCTTGGAGTTGTAGGTAGAAGAGAACTTGAATGAATTGTGAGGATTTTAACTTCTGAGGCTCAGAGTCTGTTAGGTGAGTTTCTGGAGTAACTGACGCTGGAGTGAATTGTTGTACTGTCCCCATATATAAAGGTGAAAAGGTGGAAAAGCCTATAAATACATCTCATTGCTTGAGTATAAAAATAAATACATTACATTACATTACACGCATTTAGCAGATGCTCTTATTCAGAGCGACGTACAATGAAGTGCAAATTGAACACGGGGACAAGTGTGATGACCCTAGAGGAAAATACAATTCCGAATCCTAGCGTGACCACATATTCTTGAACCCTTGAAGAATGCATCAACTAGCATACCTCGGTTGGCAGCTAGAATACCCAGAGTAAAACAATAACGTCAACTAAACTATTTATGTTTGAAGTTGTGTGTCAGTTCGTGTAGCAGAACGGCATCCCCACAATGTTTCTCTGGTCTGTTTCTTCTCTCCAGAACATCGACATAACAAACTTCAGCAGCAGCTGGAATGATGGTCTGGCGTTCTGCGCCGTCCTGCACACCTACCTGCCTGCCCACATCCCCTATCAAGAGCTCAACAGCCAGGATAAGGCAAGCAGCCATTTTCACTTGCAACAAGGATGTTTATAACCCTTATAACCCTTCTCCCTGGTCAATCATGCATTTTTACCCCCTCGCTTGTGTGATCGAAACGGTCTACACATGAATACAGTTTCTTTGTGCAATAAACTGTCAGGAAATAAATTCTGTCTATGATGTGAATGATGTGTAGGTGACAGAGAAGCTGAGAAGATTCATTTAAATAATATGCGTTTGTTTTGCAGAGAAGGAATTTTACACTTGCCTTCCAGGCAGCGGAGAGTGTGGGGATCAAGTCCACATTGGTAAGATTTCAAAGCTGGCGTAATATTGAACTAACCATAGCCGCTCTGTCTGACTGAAAGAACAGCCTTTTGCATCTGGTTTAGGTTTCTAACTGAAATTTAGCACATACATAATGTTCTTTCAACTGACCCATGTCCTTATGAGAAGCAGTCCCTCTTTGGTCTGGTAGCCGGATGTTGGGTTCATTACAAATCATCACTGCGTTGGAGGGGAGAGTTCATCCAAGGGTAGCACAGTCGGTAGATAATTATTTAAGACCATAGATTATACATTCTGACATCATTTCTGGACTTGCCAGATGTTCAGGAACTACAGTTTGTGTGCGCGCTTATGTAGAACAGCATGCGTTTGTGTGGGTGTGTAAATGTGTGTGTTTGTGCAAGTGTTTGGTAGAAGAGCGTGTTTGTGTGCGTGCATCATTGTGAGTGTGTCACTGTGAGTGGGCGTTGGGTGGAAGAAAACGTGTTTTTTTCAGTGTGTCCATGTGAGTGTGTTTGTGTGAATGGTCATTGCAAGTGTTTTTGAGTGTCAGTGTGAGTGTGTTTGGTGGCAGAGTGTGTGTGTGTGTGTGTGTGTCAGTGTTTGTGTGAATGATCATTGCAAGTGTTATTGTGTGCGTCAGTGCGAGTGAGTGTTTTTGAGGGTGTCCGTGTGAGTGAGTGCTTGGTGGAGGAGCGTGTGTTTGTGTCAGTGCGAGTGTTTTTGAGTGTGTCAGAGCGAGTGTTTTTGAGTGTGTCAGAGCGAGTGTTTTTGAGTGTGTCTGGGCGAGTGCTTGTGCAAGTGAGGGAGGGCATCTCCACTGTGGCCCAGTTTCACCCACAGCAGCAGGAAGAATCCTCACTACTGCAGTCACCTGTGAGGAGCACAGCAGATATAGAGAACTGGTGTAGAAAGTATGTCGTACTCAAAAGACAATATAATGAACTACAGAAAAACCACTTAATTTCTCGCTCACACTCTCTTGCTATCACATTTTATCCAGCCTGAACTCTTTTCATGCTGTGCTTCAGTATTTGCGCTAATGGATAGAGTACAAAGAGAAGTGAATATGTTTTCATGTTTGAGGACAGAGTAAATGCCTGAAGGTAACTGCCTCCTCTCTCACCATGGCTGCTGTACGTTCATGTTCACGTGTTCGCACTGTGGTGAACCCCACAGAGAGGAAGAGAACCCAGTTGCTCCCAGTAGAATTAAACTGGGAGTCCATGGTCGCTTTGGCTGCTCTGGGCCATAGGGCAGCATGAGAACGTGAGGGTCACATGCTGATGACTACAAACCTCCAAACTGTTCTGTACTACAGCGAATGCCTGCTACCCGCAGCACGTAATTCACTTCTGCATAAGTGCAGCAGCAAGACTGTCAGTGTTGCTTTTAAATACAATGCATTGTTTGTAATGCTCACCGCCTGAAACCCACAAGGCTTTTGAAATGCACAGCCCACTGTTCGCACACTGTTTTTCTCTCTGACTGCTGTGGAAAGCTGACCCCCAACCAGCTTTCCACATATACAATAGAAACTTAATATGTAAATTATTTAATCACATGCTGGTGTTTCCTTCTGAGTGCGGAAAAATAGTGACTCTAAGCTGATGGTTTCCTTCTTGCATGCAGGACATCAATGAGATGGTGCGGACGGAGAGACCAGACTGGCAGAGTGTGATGACCTATGTCACAGCCATCTACAAGTACTTTGAGACCTGAACCGATCGTCCAGCCCACCAACCAGCCCTGCAGCTTAACCCTACTCCAGAGCTCCCTTTCCACAGCCAGCGACGTCATTCAATCTGTCCAGCAACACTGAACTCTCCCCCCTTACACCCGTTCACACACGCGCACACACATGCATATACACACACGCACGCACACACACACACAGTTCAGAGACTTTGCAGTGCTTTGATGACTGAGCACTGTTAGCATGCTTCTTGGCTCAACCAGTCAATGCTCTCCAGGGAGGAGAATGGCGTGAGCTTGGATGGGTTTTATCATTTTATTTTTTTTATGTTCAGAGTTGACTCTTCTCCTCTGTGACACTCTGTGCGTTGTCCCCTCGGCCTGTCTGCGTCATAGCTGGGTGACTTTGGCTGGTTCCTCAAAGCGTCAAGCTGTCCTCTTGTGCCATTTCAGCACACAAGTTCCACCGCAAGGTTTCCGTTTGACCCGACCGGCTTCTCCGCACCACCATTTCATTGGCTGATGAGTGCATCAAGGAGCAGCCTTCGCCAATCGGGCGTCATGTTCCTGCAGAAACACCCCACTTCTGTGCCTTTCCCATGCAAATGGCTTTACGGTCCCCCACCACCTGTATTATCAAGAAAACTTCAGCCAAGTAGGACTAGTGTCAGCTGTCCACTATATAACATGATGGATATTATGTGGAGTGGAAATGTAAAAATACCGCTTAAGAGCTTCCTTTTGAAAACGCCTTCATTAGACTTTGAACTGCTGTGGGTCTCCTGTATGGCAGGGGGCGTGTCTGAATGAATGACTCTCAGAACAATGAACATTTTGTAGGTGGAAAAGCCTATTCCATTTCAGGGCATGTTTAATTTACTGCTTTTTGCTGAAATTGGTGGTTTCCCCCAGAGTGGACCCTTTTCAAGGTTGGAACCAAGGTTTTCTGGGGTTTATGAGGAATATTTTCAGTCAGAGAGTGAATGGGCCAAAAGCTTTGTGTAGGGAAAAAAGATTTTTGGGGATGGAGAAGAAGACCAGTCAGTCATAAGCTTTCTGGAGGTCATCTGTTGAGACATTAACAAAGTAATATTTAGCTGTGTTTATGATTTATTCACCAGTGTTGTGTGTAAGAGTAGTAATAGTGTTTAGTAACAGAATAGGTGTTTGTTTGTTTGTTTTTTTGCCCTCATCATATCACAAAAACCTGTTGTCTTCATGTCGAATACCAAAAATGTAATGGGAGTCTGCTCTCTGATGCCATGGAAAGGAGGGTGTGATAAGCTGAACAGTATCGCCTCAAATACACATTATGACCAGACTTGGTAAAGTTACCAGGTAAAGTTGTAGCTAGCTGGCATGATCAGTCTCAGGGCTTGAAATGTAGGAGTTTCGGATCACTGCAACCATCACTCCATTCACACTTGAGAGTACTGGTGGTCTGATTCAAACCATCTGGAAAAGTGAATGGTACCTTCTAATGTTCAGTGAAAACTGAAAATGCCTGCAATGCAATATTGAAGCACATTTTCTGTGTTTTAGTTTTCTGAACGGTTCCAAGCACAAATAATTGTTCCATATTCAATTGCATGTTCTGTGCTGTTGACCTACCTAAAGTTCCTTAAATTTTGCCTTTGTGAATTGACCACATTTTGATGCCTTATGCAAACAATCTTTTATAAAGCTAATTAAGCCAAACTACTGTAATCTCTATTCAGATTGTGTCTGGATAAGATGGCAGACAACTTGTATGTGACTTTCATAACTGTTTCACACAGTCCTCTTGAGAGTTTTCAGTGTTGTATTGAAAGAAGCTCTCCATTAAGCTCTCCACATTTAGTTAATTGCCTATATAATTGTTGCCACATTTTCTGGAGTATAAAAACTTTGGGTTACCCCTGAGCCAAACCGAGTCGTCACCTTGTTGATCTGATCGGAGAGAGGGGGTCATTCATTACCATGTGCCATTCATAAAGCATTTGGATCAGAATCTCACCATGAATTGACTGTCTTAATGGGTCACAAATCTACACCAAGGAAATATACCTTTTATGTATCCTTTAGATTAGTTCAGTAGTAAAATGTCTTATGTTGACACCCACAGTGTAACCCAGTGAGGCTGTTCAGAGATCAGTACCCTACCTAGTGTGCCTTTAAATGCCCATAAAACCTTATGATAGATTTTTCCATTGACATACCATTTTGTTAACAATAGTGAGTTGGATCATGTCCAGGGATACCAGGAACATGGCATTAGTGGAAGGTTATTTATAAGCTTGGTCATTTGGAGCGCATGGTTGGAGATGTAAGGGAATGACTGTGTATGGTATGAGAATTTGTGTGGTTTGTAGCAGTTGGCTTCTTCGTCTTTATCTAATACCTGTGTGATGTGTAATAGACAAAAATTAGCTTAGGAATTTAATCTTACCTCTCAGTTAAAAAAGATACAAACTACAACTACAAAAATGACCTTCAGTTTACTGCAGTTTGTTTCCTTTTATTATAATGTGTACATGTCTTAGGTTTGTTGCAATATTTTCATCTACGTCTGAGTGAGAAAAGGCTATGATTTAAAAAAAAAAAATTACTATTAGAATATTAATTACACTTTTATTTGTCCTTAATTTTTTTACTTATATATTTTTTTGCAACATCACTGCAATTACCAAATAATAATAGAATAGAGGAATTCTTGTTTTAGCTTTAATTTTGTTTAAAAGTTAAGAATTTGGAGTCACCCAGCTGGAATGGTCTTTTTAATGCTTTCATTTATTTATTTCCAATTAAGAATAACACTCTATGGTGTAAATTGATCATTTAATCTTTGATATTCTGGTTCAAGAAGGTTGATGTAATAATAGAACCAGCACTATTTCAGACATTCTGTAAAATCTGGCATGGAGTATGCATAGCACAATATGAGTACTTTTCAGTGTTTGCAGTGAATGACAATGCTGATTTAAGTTTAGCATTTGGATGGGCATAAAGAGATACTCTGCGATGCCTCCTGCATCACGCTGCATGTGTCTGAACTGTACGATGGAGCGGAAATGACTTTAAACATCCAGGCCATGCTCATCCTTAAAGCTAGAACATGATTTCCCCCCTGGGCTATATGATCTCTTGGTCCTGCAGAAGGGCTTATGAAACACGTTTGGATGCTGGGTTAGGACTTCAGGCCTATGGTTCCCTTCTCTTGCCTCCTGTATCTCAGGTTTGGCCTTTTGGGGTCAAAGGGGCAAGGACCAGACTCTGCATTACTGCCTTATTAGCCTTGTTCGCTGGCCTCTCCAGCAGAAAGCATGCCTGCTGTTTTGCATCCAGTACTGCTTCAGAACTTGGCACCTTCTGTGGTGAAGATGTGTAGAGAGCGGGATTCTTACAGAGCACACATTCACCTCTTGACTGCTTGCCAGGCTACATTCCCATCAACTGTTCAGGAGGTGGTTACCATATGCTTGGTCTTGCACAGCAAATTAGAAAATATGTTGGGTTATGTTTTTTTCTTTAGCTACTATATAATGGCAGCTCCATTTATGTTGAGCTGCTGGGGGAGGTGGAGAGTTTGGTTTTGGCAATGAAACTTAATGGTCAATAGCTCCTATTTGGCTGCAAATACTGTGTACTTTGTCCCCATGGGGAATGTCACCCCCAACCCCTGGACCATCGGAATGGAAATGTGCTCAGACCATGTCAGTGTTTACCGTCATTCTGTGTTTATCATGTCGGTTGTCATAACACTCAACACTCTTGCCTTCTATCCAGGGGGTCTGCCAGGGATCCGAAGGAAATCACATATAAAAGTGATTATCCTCTGAAGCTACTCTGCTGCTACACCTCGGCTGAATAAAAAAAAGCATGTGATCACGGAGGTTTTTTAAAAGCCTTTGGCTGAAGCAGTCTCGTCTGGCACAGGCTCTGTTCTGTGTGCAGGGGAGACACGCGCACCGGGTTATTGTACTACAGGGAGAATGCACCGTTGGCATATGGTGTGGAAAATGAGCAGATGTGTTCTGATGGACGAATGTAGAGCAGAGATCATCTTGAAATGATAACCCTTCAGAATTGATTTGTGAATCACGTGGTTCTAGGTATCCATCCAAGCAGCCTGACGTATGGACTTTAACGTCTCGCCGGACAGTAAAAGCTGTAGGAGAAAGCGGGGGCGGGGGGGGAAACACAGTTATGATCTTCTGTTCTCACTCTCGCCCAGTGTAACATTGTGAATGTATAAGAAAACATAAAGCTTTTTTTTTTTTTTTTTTTTACTACATTGTGCTATTCTGTGTTGTTATGGCATGAGTATGACTGCAAATTACACTGTTTAAATTATGTATTGCCTTTTGTATTTTATTTTACTCATAATACTTATGAATCCATACTTTTGTTCTTGCTGTCGTTTTATGCCTCTACTGGTTCAAAAAGGAAGTGAACTTTAATTAGCATTTTGTTTGTCTATTATCATTTTAATAAAAAAAAAAAAAAGAATGATATTGGTGTGCTTTTCGTTTTAATCTCAAGGCTAATTAGTTAATTTGGTCTTTGGCCAAATGACATTTAAAAAAGAAAACATTGGGTTGTAATCTGCATCTTCGTGACCAGTCTAATAAGGCAAGAATAATTTTCTTGGAAGGAGTTTTATTCAAACCAGAAACCAAGATGAATTCCCTAAAATATGTGGACATGTCTAAACAACTGGAGAAATGAAAGAAATCCCCGATACCAAATTCCTCAACAGAGAAAACCGTCAATGTCAGTAAAATAGGAAATCATTAGACTTGAATATCTGCATAAATTAATCGGAATCATAGCCAAAACCTACGAAATATTATAATTATTATGATTATATTAATTTGTCCAATTACTTTTCGTCCTCAAAAGTGGGGGGATTGTGTAAAAAGGGCTGCACTTCTTAGACGCTTCACCCGGTATGGGTGTAAATACCCTCAAAAAGTGCACTTACATCTCATATTTATTGTCTAATCTCAAATCCAGTGTGCTGGAGTACAAAAATTGTGTCACTGTTAAAATACTTATGGCCTGCATTGTATGTATCTAGGTACAGTAACCTATGCGTAATGGTTTAAACATAAACGTACCAGTATCTGACTATAACAATATAATTATTTAGTTTTGTGCTATTACACGTTTTAGAGACGGCTGTTGGACGCTCCAATAAATACAGCTAAATTTGACAGGACCCTAGTCGTTCTCGCGCTTTGCGGTATAGACAGCGTACCTGCCTAATGCCTATCCTTTAGGCTAATTGACTTGCATACTGAACCAATATCAGTGTGAAAAAATTATTGTCCGTACACGCATTTAACAAATGGAAGTCATCTGGATATTAATTTGATTATCCAAAGACCTCATCACGTAGGCAGTGTTTGTTACACGTAAACAATCACATGGCCAAAGTCTGCGTTTGATTGGACGACTATGATTTCTTCAGGTCCTAACGATTGCTTGGCTCGAAAGTTGGAAAGAGCAGCAGCAGTAGCTGGACTGCTTTCAGTGCGCGCTTTAGCTTTACATAAGTCAGAGCGCGGTGCCGGTGGATGTCGTACCTGTATGGAAAATGAGTGTATTAGGAAGATGTAATATCATCATTGTCCCAGACAACCGCGGACGCTGTTACGTTTTCCCCTTTTGCAACATCCTTTTTTCACAGTTCACGGATTACTGAAATGGTGTGTTCAATGCCGGGAACCGTGGCATGGCGGACTATTTCTTTTATTTTCATCATTGTTCACGTCTGATGTATTCAGAATTAATTTTTCACTTTATCTATCAATTGGCCTTTCAATATAAAAAGTCTGTAGATATACGCAAATGTATGAAATTATGGATAGATTCGTTTGATGTTACTAAAACATAGAGCAAGTGTACGTTTATTTAATCTGGCGCACAACTAAAAGCATTTTCTTACCAGTTTGGTAAAGTTTTGGGAAATCTTTCACTTGGAAGCATCATCCACGGGAGCAATTTTAGGTAAGTTTTTGAATCTGAATCGTTACGTTTGTGTGGTTCGTATGTCCGAATAGAGAATTACGTTTTGAGTCATTTCACCATAATTGCGTTATATTTCTGTACACAATTATATATTTTATATGATCAAATGATGCCTGTACATTTGTGTTTTTATTTTTTATTCTTTGCTGTACATTTTCGGCTGTGTAGATTTTCCAATGAGGCAGTATTGCGTGTGATATTCACTTATTTTGTGCATTTCAATCTTGGAATTTCAATCTTCTTTAAGAAGTTCAATGGCCGATCAAGGCATGCACTTCCGACTTTACAGCAGAAGACATTTTCAATTGCATTGGCTTATTTGTCCGCATATAATTGGAAATAATTAGGAAATAATTTTCTCCTATTTCAATCCAAAACTCGTTTGCGTGCGTTTGGAAAATAATGGCTCTTGTACTCACTCTGCCTGCGCTGTCCTGTGCTGAAGAGAACCATGATCATTTTGCTGGTTCATGGACAATTGGACATTTCTTTTTCTGCGTGGTATTTCCCATTGGCATTACTTGGAATTTTCATTGTTAAAACTTATTACACCTTCTTGAAAAATCAGTCAGTTCAATATTATGGGATGTATCCAGTTGTTTAGACTGTGATCTATCTCGATTTTTTACATCTTTTTTATTTCACTCCCCCTGTCCTCATTTAGATCAAGTGCCAAGGTCATTATTTAAATTGAACCTTAATTTAGTTAACATTAAAGCCATATTTCCATCCTCTTTGGTCCCACAGTACAATTCACAGGGTGTATTTTCGTGAACCTAGGTATTGTAAACCTTGCCCCTGAATTGTAAGTTTTAAATCGTAAGATGCTTTAGCTTAAAGTAACACAACAAAAAGGCTGTGTGCCTTCAAATGACAGTAAAATCATGTAACATTGTTGTCCCATGGATTAATGTAACCTGTCATGCAAAAATGTATCTCCCAAAAAGCTTTCAAGAGTTTGAACTTTGAAGACATGCCATGTTGTCTGCTTTAGCCTTGAGGCCAGTGGTATGCATACCTGATCACAAGCAATTTAGTTTACACAAAACCTCAAGACAAGTCTAAGGGATTAGATTGGTGTCAAAACAGTGTTTAGACAAGCTCTTGTTTCTTCTGCAAACAACTTTGTGATGTTGCAGGTCCTCTTGCCTGAGTTGTTTCCAAACAGAAAGATTGACAGTCAGTTACCCACAAAGTGTTTCCATGGCTGATGGTTTTGCCTGTAGTGTCCGTCAACTGTGCTGTGAACAATTTTAATTTTTAGTAGTATTAAGTGTTACCACTGGGGCTCACTAGTGAGCAGAAACCTACAAGGTATTTAATAAAACTCATTATGCTTCCTAGAGAACAGGGAGAATGTACCTAGACACCCAGGAACAACCTTATGTTTGAGACCAAGGAGTCTGTCATGGTGTGGATAAATGGCGGGAAACAATATATTTTTGCATATATGCTAAAGTTTAACTATAGCACACTGTGCCTCAAAGAGGAAGAGAAAATATCCAGTTCTCTTGTGGTTGAGGCCAGTTTGCTTTGTAGTTTGCACTGCACCAGGTCATCTGCGTTTGTTGAAACCAGAGCTGATAGTCTGGTGGTGATCTTTCCACCCTCACCCTGAGCGTGGTGGGTCTTATTTCACACACGAGAGGAATCCAGCGCATTAAGTCCTTTTCCCAGTCATTGTTTACCATTTACATTATCTTGAGCAGCAACAATGGTTAAAAAAAAACAAAACAAAGAAAGTAAATGGTTTCTCCTGTGATTGGCAATAGCCTTCAGCCTTGCTCTATCATAGTGTTTTCTGTGGCAATAGATCATTGTCTGCTTTTATACTTTTATGAGGAATCCTCTTTCTTGTGTGGTTATTTAAAGGGGAAGCTGGTTGAATTCTTATTCTTTTTTTAGATTGGGCGGTTGCACATTCTCATCAAGGTTGGTGTCAAAACACCTTCCCTCCCTAGTCGATGAGGGAAAATTGACTTTTGTGTTAGATAAGCTGCTTTGACCCACTAAGAAGACATAATTACCCTCTTGTTGTTTCAAGGTAATCTCTATGTCTAGTATGCCCCAAAGGATCCTCACACCGGCATTCTTTCATTATCTCAAACAGTCAGCCTCAACAATGTTATAATCATAAGGTGGCAGTAACTAATGTCACATATGCAATAGCCTCCATGGGAAGGATTTTGTATTTTTTAAGTGGCAAGCTATAGTGGTAAACCAACAGCTTCTGCTCTCAACCAAATATAATATTTTCACACCATTCTACACTGCCACAGACAGAGCTTCTTCATCACTTCCTGTTTCAGGCTGCACAGGGGATGATGTTTTAAGTTTTTTTGATTCTGCACCAGACAAGGCCGTGTTAGGGCACTATGCATGGCCTGTGGGTTCTGGAATCCTGGAGCCTGCCCTGCATCATGTACATTGATTAGAGATAGCAATCATTTCTCTTCAGATTATGTCACTGGTCAAGATAGTAATGTAATTGGTTATTACATTAAATACAGAGGCGGCATGGATGGTGCAATGGGTAGCACTGCCGCCTCACAGCAAGGAGGTCCTGGGTTCGAATCCCCGTCAGCTGGGGCCTCTCTGTGCGGAGTTTGCATGTTCTCCCCGTGTCTGCGTGGGTTTCCTCCGGGTACTCCGGTTTCCTCCCACAGTCCAAAGACATGCAGGTTAGGCTGATTGGAGAGTCTAAATTGCCCATAGGTATGAGTGTGTGAGTGAATGGTGTGTGTGCTCTGCGATGGACTGGCGACCTGTCCAGGGTGTATTCCTGCCTTTCGCCCAATGTATGCTGGGATAGGCTTCAGCCCCTCTGCGACCCTGTTCAGGACAAGCGGGTTAAGATAATGGATGGATGGATGGATGGATGGATTAAATACAGACATCTGTAATCTCCTGTAGGGATTACAGGAAGGATGAAGTAAAGTTACTATGTTCAATTAAATGTCACTGAAATATAACATTTACCATTTCTGACACCTAGCTGAGGTGGCAGTGCATTTGTGAAATGCAATGAGGCAGGTATAAAAAGCTTACTAAAATTAGAGAGCTAATTAAAACAGCCTGAAACCATCCAGTCATACTATACGTCCCATTGTTTAGTTAGTGAATGTAGGTCTACATCACAAGTGAAGACAATGTATTCCTACTGCGGAACAATGACAGAAAAATCAAACTTATACATTGTATTTAACAATCTCTGGGCTACATGTTTAATTTGATTTCAAAGAATAGAGCAGACTCCAGACACAACTACCCTGTTTTTCAGACAGCAAGCTCTGTAGAGACAACTGGTTTATTTATTAGTTATTATTAGTAATTACATTATGGCACTGTAGCATTTTACACAAAAATGTTGCCATTAGCAACAAGACAAGAAACATCTATGGTGATTAATAGTCAAGGAGACCAAGCAACAGGCCCTAAAACCTTTGTTTTCTCTTATTTCACAGGATGAGCCAGGCAGCTCTGTTTAGTGACAAGCGTTTCACATGCACAGCATGTCCTCAGTCCTCGTAGGCCCCTGTCCCCCTCTCTCATGCGCGTATTGATAACCAATCACATTCAAAACAGCAGTTATCTGAACAATGCAGGCATTCCGCCCTCACTCCCAATCAGGAATTTTCAAATGACTAAATAACAGAGGGGGTGGGGAAAGAAACATTCTCTGTCCCATAAGAACAAAATGTGGTGGATAGTAAAGTGGCCCTATCTTTGGATGCAGCTGCTATCTCCTGAAAACACAAGCAACCTCCAAAAGCATCCTAGCCAAACACTGTGGGAATTCTGCTCTGTAAACAAGAGCTTTGGGTCAAAAACGCTCTGGCCACTCTCAGCTTGCAGGTCAGAGGAAGTACGGGAGATCTTGAGCACTTACTAACTGTGGGACTGCATGCACATTAGAGCTCTCAGTGTGAAGGAAGGAATCCTGGGACATGCCTTCCCCTCTTTATTTTTTTTTCTCAGTTTCTGAACCTGCCAGCCAGTTTGTTTGACTGTTATAAGCAGAAGGAATATCTTCTGCAAAGAATTGTGAGATTCCACTTGTCTTTATCATTAAATCTCAGCACTTAGTTTCCCAAACAGCCCACCCTTTCAAGGTACTTCTGAGGAGAGAGTGTTAGAAAGGTATGTCAAGATTTATAACCAGACAGGGCTGTTCAATACATTGTCCACACATTCCTGGGAGAGATACTGAGGACCATTGCAACCTCCATTAACCCTAAGGTCACATGACTCTTGGTTGCAGTACTTGGCCTACTGGACAAAAAGCATTCTTTAGAGGATGAGGTAGTCTCAGCACAGACACACATACACAGACATATGCAAACCTACATGTCTATTAAGTGAAACCGTTTTTCTGTTCAACTGTGTTATTTAGAAAATTGCAGTTTAATATATTGTTTGTTTTTTTTTTTTTTCAGGATTTTTTCAGGATCTCCATGTGATTTCCTGCCTGGTGCCATTCCAGTCTTGCTGGCATTTCATGAAAGGGGGTTTCAGACCGGACTTATAGGCTTTTAAAGATTGGACGAGCAAATGCACCAGAGGCAACACTGCAATGAACACTGATTCCTTTCCCGGAGGACATTCGTAAGGTAAAAAGGCGTGCCCCAATTACCTTGCTGGAAGAGGACACCTTTGGTGCAGAGGGAGCCTATAGGGTGAGGTGGTCCCCTGCTGTACGGCTCTGCTGGCCAAGCTGCAACTATGGACATTGAGGCGAGGCCCCACCCCTCATGCCTGGTGACCCTGCCCTCTCCCCCACCATGGTGACGGACTCTGCCACTCTAATCTACATTCTGCTAGAGCTGGTGATCGCGGTCCTGGCCGTATTGGGAAACGTGCTGGTCTGCTGGGCCGTGTGTCTCAACAGCAACCTCCAGAGTATCACTAACTTCTTTGTGGTGTCCCTGGCGGTGGCTGACATTGCTGTGGGCGTGCTGGCCATTCCCTTCTCCATCACCATCAGCACGGGATTCTGCGGCCACTTCTACGGGTGCCTCTTCATCGCCTGCTTCGTCCTGGTGCTCACCCAGAGCTCCATCTTCAGCCTCCTTGCCATTGCCATTGACCGCTACATTGCCATTAAGATCCCCTTGCGGTAAGGCGGCCAATGGGGATATCTGGGAATTGTAGTTCCTGTGTGTATGTGTGTGTGGGTGGGGGGGTAGGTTGAAGCAATTATATATCATGTAGCATTTATAGTTTATAAATATTGCAGCAATTATTTGACTGCTGATTCTGAATGGATAGTGCAACTGCTGTAAGACAAATTTGTGGTTGGAAGTCTGTTGTGCTCATTTGTGCCATAAAAGTGGAATAATCAGTTCAGTTGGTTATGTGATAATATACACTTTCGTCAGCCACCTTCAGACATTTTATTTTATGTCAGTTTTATCTATTTTAATTCCTCTTGTAATAGTGGCCTGGTGTCAATTCTCTACTAAGAACAGAATCAAGCTTAATGTTATTTAAAGTACTTAGTGTCAGTGGTCAGCTGCCGATTCACAAATTAGCGCTGCTAACTAAACCAGAACAAAATGTGTGCTTTTGTTAATGGCTAACATTCTCTGTGATCAGGGTGAAGCAGAATACGTCTATCAGGGCCAGAAGGCATTTGATTTATTACTGTTGTGAATTAGTTGAGGATTTGTAATGACCACAGTTAAATGACCTGCTTTGATCCCTATCTTTTTCATTAATCAAAAAAGGAATGTCTAATGTACTTCTGTAAGATGTCGAAACAGGCTTTTTGTTATGCGTGGAACGTTTCCTGGAGCATTACAAGTGGCTATGTTCTAAACAGACAGCAATTATTCACTTTGAAAGATGCAGCACAGCAGCATAGTTATATGCTCGCAGCGTGGACTGCATCAGGAATGGCAGGCAGAAGTCCCTAGCACCTGTACTTCTGAAAGGGCTGCGGTGCTGGACATTTGTGACCGGTTATAACAGCAATGACTGGGGGCTCTGTATCTTGATTTCTATGTGGGGTTCATGAATTGAAGGTGTTAGGGGTGGTTGATTCTACCCCCTTTAGTCCCTTTGTCTGTAAGATCCAAAAACCATTCAGTGTGACATGGCTCAGGCAGTAAGAGCAGTCGTCTGGCAGCTGGAGGGTTCAATCCCCCGCCCGGGCTGTGTCGAAGTGTCCCTGAGCAAGACACCTAACCCCCAAATGCTCCTGACGAGCTGGTCGGTGCCTTGCATGGCAGCCAATCGCCGTGAGATTAATGAGAAGCATCAATTGTACAGCGCTTTGGATAAAGGTGCTATATAAATGCCAACCATTTACCATATACTCTCAGTGACCACTTTATGAGGTAGACCTGTACACTAGCTTGTTAATGCAAATATTTAATCAGCCAATGATGTGGCAGCAACTAAATGCACAAAAGCATGCAGATGTTAAGAGTTTCCCCTGTTTTCAGACCAAATGTCAGAATGGGGAAGAAATGTGATCTAAGTGACTTTGTCTGTGGAATGATTGTTGGTACCAGACAGGGTGGGTTGAGTATCTCAAAAACTGCTGATCTCCTCACACACAACAGTTTCTAGTGAGCAGCAGTTCTGCGGGCAAACACCTTTCTAATGAGAGAGGTCAGAGGAGAAGGGTCGGACAGGTCAAAGCTGACAGGAAGATGACAGTAACACAAATAACCACAGATTATAACAATGGTATGCAGAAGAGCATCTCTGAACACATGTGTCAAACCTCTCAGTGGTCAGCAGCAGAAGACCAATATGTGCCCACTGAGTGTATCATAATACAGGAAATCAGGAAGGGGGCAAATGCATTTTTGGTTGCAGGACCTAAAGTTCCCTTAAAAAGCCAGGAAGAGGAACATTTGGGCTGCAGGATCCATTGAGCAAATGGCAACCCAAGCTTATAATATCCTTGTGACGGTAGATGTTCTTTTTCCCACAAGGCTGATCCACTTGGGAACCGTAAATTAAGCACTCTGCTAGCTAATAGATAATGCAGATGAAAGCTTTCAAAGCCATCCCCCATTAAAATGGGCATTATGTGCTGCCTCAGTGGTCTGTTGATTTTGCCTTGGAATTTACAGCAGGAGAAGAATGGCTTTCCTTGGCAGTGGTGGTCATGTTAATATTCTACTGCATTTTCAGCACCTTTCTGTGGTATAGAATGTCTATTTCTTTAGTACAGTGTCATAGCGGTTTGTATGCCTTTTTTAAAAAGCACTATTGAATCAGTCTAGACAGAAGGCTATTTAACTTTTTCCAAAAACATATTTCACTTCTGTACATCCTCACAGTAGTGGTAGGCTATTCCCATTTTTCGCTTGAACAATGTATTGATTTCTCCTCCTTGAGCGTGATGAAGGTTTAATTTCTTGGTCCATCTATAATTATGTATCCATGTACCCAGGAGTTTGTTTAGTTATGGATGACCTTTGAACTTTAACATCTTGAGAATGTTGTAAGAGCCGGCCAAAACACTCAGCTGTTCTCCCACAACGACCAAAAGGCAGACTGAAAATAGACCTTTTCTTTGAACATTAACTATTTTGTACTGTTGTTGTTTCTAATATTTATTTTGTTTATTATTAATTCTAACTAGTTCTGTTTTCCCATCAAGGTTCAGTGGATAATTAGAGGTTTCAGAAGGGTCTGTGAAAGGTTGTTATGTCTCAGCTTTGTATTTGACTTTATGCACCCCTCTCTTCCTGCTATGTGTGTTTGTTTGGTTGTTGTTTTATCCATTTGATACCCCTTAGCCCATTTACTTACAGTATATGCTTAGTCCTTTCTTATACCCTGCAATGTATTAAAAATAGGGTGAATAAACAAAGAAAACAGAATCAGAACACGTGACCATATAGCCTGTATCTGGTCTCTGGTATCTTTTTTTAACTTACTGTTTCTGACAACAGAGGGTTCCGTTCTACACTGATGTAATCACCAACCCGGGATTATCCTTTCCTTAGTTCTCTGAATCTGTTTGAAGGCAGTGTTAATGGTGGCTGCAGGGCCCAACAGGTGTCAGTTGCACAAGATTGTCTGCATATGAGCGGCATGTTATCAGAGGTCTGGGCAGAGCTATGGAATCTACAGATAGTAAAAATCTGTGTGGCTCCATTGGGAGCTGGGCTGGCACCACTTTGGCACCTTTGGCACTGTACTAGATGTGGCTGTATGATTCCAATTGTTCTTTAAATTGAGTTACACAAGCTTAGATGAGTCGTAGTTAACGCACAGCTAGCCATGGATGCATAGAGCTGGCTGCCCATAGTGATCAGGGGCAGTTGGTGTGCTTAAAAGAGACAGGTCAGAAAACTTCCCTATAAGCTGATTCATTTCTGTAGACTGGTTCTCAATCATTTTCCTTGATTGACAATATAGCAATTACTTCACACAATACTCAATGCCATCAGATATAGCTGGTTCTCCTCAAGTAGGTAATTTAGGCTCATAATACATTTTCTTTACTTCTTTACTAATCACAAAATTGTTCACATTTTATAGACACTCTCAAAAATGCTCGATACTGTTTGTTCTGTACCTATACATAGCCGATTCATGGTAAAGATCTGCAATGCGCATTTTTTGTCATTTAAACTCTTAAAGCACAGGTTTAGTTAGCTATGGTATATTGCAGGTTTGCTTAAGGCGAATGTGGTAGTTAAGAGAGTGGTGTAGTTTTTTTGTTGTGTGTATACTTAATGATTAAAACTTACTTTTCTAAATTGAATGTATCGCTTAGTCTCTCTAACATGAAGTGAAACTGTGTTTACCTGCCAATGGATTGCTGGCACACTTTCATCAAGGAAAATCAGTGAAAGCAGTTTGGGAACAAAGAATAGTATAAAGTGATGTTTTCCGCCCAGTCTGTTTCATTTCAACAACCGCCACTGATAGTGATGTCAGAGATATTGTGTCCATATTCAGAGTCTGTTTTAGGCAGCCTGGCACCATAATAAATAGCTATTTCAAAAATACCAATACTGTAAAATATCCCACTGGTTGTAATAGCTGAGAAATACCATTTTGTAATCTTGTCAATTATTCTGTTAACTTAAAAGATTTCACTTTATTTGGTTTACTAAGCAGAGGGTTACTGTAAACATTCCTGTTCCTGGTCAGCATGTCATTAGAACTATCCATATGTAGCACAAGCAGGTGGAACACTATTCAAAGCATGTCATTATGTTTGTGCGGGTATGTGTGCGTGTGTGTCTGTGTGTGTGTGTGTGTGTGTGTGTGCGTGTGTGTGCATTCATGCGTGTGATACTGATACACATACTGACTGGTAGTAATTCATTTTAAAATGATTAGCTTGTATATGAAGTATACAGTCACTAGATTGCTGTGCATTCTCAGGAAAACTGCAGCAGACGACAGTTCCCCATGTCTCTCCATACAAGAAGCTCGTCCTCCGTTGGCTTCCTTGGCTCTGATATTGTTTACTGGGTGTTATTACCGGTGGTTTTGTCATCTAAAATGAACCAGGCCATTTATTTGCCTGGCTGGGTACAATAGAACAGATTACCAAAATCAATGCCTGTTCTGCCGAATGGCCTTCAGTCTGCAGAAACATTATTATTAATCACTCATTAATAAGGTCAAGGCAAATAACCACTTGTATGGCTAGATACCCAGCAGTAAATGTGTACTTTATACCTCATGTCACTCTCTTGCCTGTACATTTGTATTAAAATATAATTACTTTTCTGGATGTGCTGTGGAAAATTAAACTGGAAGCTTTTTCATGATAGCCTACACAAAGGCCAGGAGGTGCCTGCTGCTTTTTAAGTATATACATGTCATCGAATAATAATTTGTAATTCAGAATTAATTTGTCTCCCCTGTGGATTATGAAAGTATATTCACTGTTGGGGGAGCCATGATATTGCTTGTTTGAGAAACATTAGCTGTGGTCTTGACTGTGACTGAGGCCAGTTGCAAAATTCAGGAGTTCTTTGCCCAAATTCATTGCACAAATGGGCACTGTTCTTTAGTGCCTGTGTTGTGTGCTTGTGCTGGTTGATCGGGCTCGTGCAAGTCCATCTGTTAAGCTGCCCCTCAAAGAGTCTTCCTCTGACTCATGTTTGTGTGAACCAACAAGAAGCGGTGTGCCTCAGAGGAGAGTGCTTTTCTGCACTCTATCGAATCAATAGCAAAGGTTGCAGCAATGAGGGCTGGTAAACACGATTTGGCATCCCAAACTGGGAAGAAAAAGGTCACAAAAGCATAAAAGGTTCTCAACCAGGGTGATAGAGGCTGATGCTGATGCAATAAAATGGCTGCTTGTCCTCGAATGCCCACTAGTAAATTCTCTAAGCTTCCCAATGGTATTCACACGTACCCTGCGGAAGATCCTGATTCTCAGGAAACTGCTGTTAGTTCAGCGCCAGGAAGTCCTCAAGTGCACTTCTATTAACAAATAGGGAAAAAAGAGACCTTGTGACTTTCCTAATTATAGTTACACTGTCATAGCCATGGCTTGCTATATGCGCTTGTTAGCAGAACTGAAATTCCTGTCTCTCCCCCCTTTTCCAGGTATAACAGTTTGGTGACTGGTCAGCGGGCCAAGGGGATCATCGCCATTTGCTGGGTACTGTCTGTAATAATTGGCCTGACGCCCATGCTGGGCTGGAACAAATACACCAATCCCGACAACAGCACAGCCCCCTGCCCCACAGGCATGATGGCGTGCCTGTTTGAGGCAGTGGTCGTCATGGACTACATGGTGTACTTCAACTTCTTTGCCTGTGTGCTGGTGCCCCTGCTGCTAATGTTGGGCATCTACTTGCGCATTTTCATGGCAGCCCGTCACCAGCTGAAGCTGATTGAGTTGAAAGCTGTGCACGGAGAGAAGTCGCGTTCCACCCTGCAGAAGGAGGTCCATGCCGCAAAGTCCCTGGCCATCATCGTGGGGCTCTTCGCCGTCTGCTGGCTCCCGCTGCACATAATCAACTGCTTCACCCTCTTCTGCCCGGGCTGTGACCGCCCCATGGTCTTGATCATGTACCTGGCCATCATCCTCTCCCACGCAAACTCAGTGGTCAACCCCTTCATCTATGCCTACCGCATCCGCGAGTTCCGCCTCACCTTCCGCAGGATCATCCACCACCACGTGCTGGGGCGGCCCGCACACTTTGAGGGCGGTAGCAGTGCCCGCACGTCCACCCGCACCAGCATGGTGGACGTCTGCGCCTCCAAGGTGAACGGGTTTAGCCTGGACTCATATGCTGAGCAGAGCAGCAGCAGCAGCAGCGGTGTGGCTGCCGGAGACAGTGTGCCCGGGGCTCCCCCTGACTCAGACAGTACTCCCCGGGCAAGCCTGAATCTGGGCACCCTTTCTCAGCCAGGCTTCATCCCAAAAACTGACCTTGCGGATGTCCCTTTCTCCCCCCAATTGCAGCAGCAGCCGCGTGTCGTGGGACGTACGTTTCAGAATGGGGGCAAGCACCAGCCTACTCCAGGGACAGAGATTATGGAGGTTAAGGAGAGCAAGGAGTTCTCCACTGCCATAAAAGTCAAATCACTGTTCTTTAAACAGACGGACCACTGTCCAGAGCTCACACAGGTGTCGTGATGGCTCAAAAAAATGGAAAACACTGCACTGTAGTTTTTAGTTTGTAGTATCTCTAGTATTTATTACCTTGCCTGGTGGGAAGAATGGACCAAACAATCGGACTTGGACAGATGTGCTGAAGGGTTGCAAGGCTGCACCTTAGGTTCACAGGGGTTCAGTAAGTCAACCAGACTCCCACCCTTATCTGGACCTATGCTCCAGCATCTCCATCAGATGGTTTTGGAAGAGGGGGAGGGCTGGAAGTGTTAATGTTAAGGCACAAAGCCACTCATTTTCAAAGTGTTTTAACCTTTCCTGAGTCTGTTCAAATCTTAATGGGTTAAGAGCAGGACCAAAGATGGGTAGCCTGCATTGGACCTCCTAGTACAGGAGGGTACAGTCTTTTGTGAGGCAATACCCCCCCCCCCATACACACACCTACACACACACTTTCCTTTGGAGGAATTCCAACAAATTGCTTAAAGTCTTAATTATTCCTACAGATCATCCATCATGAAAGACCAACCCTCTCCTCAGGCAGAGATGCAAGCCCTCACAAAAGTGTCCTAGAGGACAGGCCAAGTTACTGTGGGAATCAATTAATTAACGATGCGGTCCTGCCACCAATTTGCCTGCTTCAAATGTTCGTTGTCAGGGAAAAACTTTTCTAATGAGACTTGTCCAACCAATATGTCCCCCTTTGGGTGTGTTTGTTATAATATTTTTGTTGCTGATAAAATGTTTTATTTATATGTGGGTTCTACAAATGAAGTCACAATGCTATAAATAGCCTGTTTCATGCTAGGCAGTAACTTTGGAAAGCTTTCCATTTCCATTCCATTAGCTTAAGGAGCAGATAAAGAGTAAGTGAAATTGAAATTGTGAAAAGATGGCATCTAACTGCTGGGTGAACAAACAGGCATTAGAGTTCCAAGTTATAAATTCCCTACAGAAGACAGATGGACAGATTGACAGATCAGTGTATCTCAGGTTTACTGTTAAGACTTCATACCAGGAACAAACTGTAACACAAGACATAAAGGTATTTTAGAACATTCTCACTGTAGGTAGGCAGCAACTTAGCAAGTTTACTATGAAGGAAAGAAGATGTTTAACCACATATCTGAGTATCAAACTGATACATTAGCAGTAATGTAGTAGTCAATATTAGCCAGCTGCTTTGCCAATAAGTTGTCTTTACATTGCATTATATTACATCACATTTACAACTCAAATTCAGTGTTATTATTTGGAATAGCTGAGCTGAAAAACAAGCACACAAGACCAGTCACAGTATAGCCTTTCAATTTAAATGTAATAGTTTTGTTGCCAAATGTGACACACATACTTTATAGCCAGTGGAAAAGCATGCAGAGTTGTTGTCCGGCATGGAAGTCACAAATGCTTATATAACATCAGTGGTGAACCCTTGTAAATAGGCACCTGAAGTGGTCAGTAATATACATGTGAGTTCATAGCCTGTAGTTATGTCTCCATTTGCTCTGCCCTTTCCACCGTGCTGGTGTAAGAATTGGAAAAACAGAAGGTTTACCTTTAACTGCATTGGATTAGTCAGATATAGCTATTGTAAAGATCTGTGATATAATCCATGGTTAGGAACCAAAATAATAACAGGTGTACACAAGAATAACTGTACAAAAACTGTTCCTCTGTTCATGATGGAGCCTATTTACTTTTAGATGTTTACATACAATGCCTGCCATCCCATTTTGTATATTAAGAACATCTGATCATAATTTAAAGGCAGTTTATAATACCTCCGATCAGTCTATGGTCTGTATTTGTGCCAGTGTGTTGATGACGGACTAATTAAGCTATCCTCAGCCCTTGAAAGGCGGTAGCCCTTGTGCATGAGAATTCCATGTTATTGATCCAGATGAAGGCTCTGGTTATATAATGGAATTGTAGTTGTGCTTCATTTGTCTACTTTCCTTTCTCTCTGGGTTTCTTTAAAAATGATTGTTCAATAACCCCTCTGCTTTGAAGCCCAAAAGTAGGGGAAACCATTAAGATGAATGTTGAATTATGTATCTTTGTGCCTTTTCAAAAAATATATTCATACATTTTTTGTGAGCCTGTGGTGTATAGTATATCTCAGATTCTGAGGGGGTGGGTCAAAAAACAAGACAATGTTGTACCTCCATTTCTAAATATGATTGTCTTATTTAATAATAAAAATATGTATTATGTATACTTGTGTGTACTTGGCTTCTGTCAACTGATTGCACAGCTTACACTTACCACTTTTTTTTTCTTTTGTTTTTTTTTCTTACCACTACAAGCTTTTACTGACGACAGGACTAATGTGAGCATGCACTGACTCACAATAGATTGCATCCAAAAATGGTTATTAGCAGGGCTGCTGGGTAGCTCACTCCATAATAGTGCCATTTGTCGCACATGAGTGAGCACCATGGTCTCATTGAATCTGGCTGGGATGGGATGACCCACAATTGGCTTTGCTTTGCCCAAGGGATATACTGTGGGAGGGATTCAGTCAGCAGGGTTCGCGTTGAACCTTGCTCTCTGCGCACGTGTATGATTAGGTCTCCTCCACCCATGCACGTGTGCAGCTTGTGGCAGCAGTGTAAAAAGAAATGCCAAGCTGCCAATGCATGTTTCGGAGGAGAATCATAATATATGAGCACACTTTTACATAGTTAGCGAATTAGACAGGTGGGATTTTTTCAACAGAAGAAATGGTCAATAAATAAATAAAGTGGAATGCCGTCTCATGGGACTCATGGGCTGTTGCTGTCTGTTTACTGGGTTTGTATCTGACATTGTTAGCTACAAAGCCTACTGAACTTGCTATTCGTTCCCAGCCTGTCCATAAATAATGTTCCGGGTTGGTGGTCTGCTGGAGTTTAGATTTCTCCCCAAGGTTTTGTGAATAAAGCAACAATAAATTTAGAGTCAAATTAGAGACCTCTAAGCTCCATAACCTCCTGGGACCCGGCAAATTTTTTTTATTTATTTATTTTTATTTATTTTTTTATACATAAAACAAGTTTCTTCAATGACCTTCAATTGAAAATAAGACCAGAGACTCATGTACTCTACAGGAGACAAAAATGAATGATAGGGCTTAGAAGGATAAATGTGCTTTTGTGATACAAATCTCCATGACAATAGAAGAAAAATAGCAGTCATTGGTCAGCGGGGTCCTATCCATTCTTCCAGGACAGTGTTGTATCTGGGTGTGTTTTCCCAAAAATTCATAATTTAATCCCTTTTTTTTTTCTCACAAATTTCTCACATATTTCTCACAAATTCTGAATGTCCAGTCCTTGTTTCTGGTTTGCCCCATCACTGCAGCATCCAAACTCAGTTAAGAAGTGCAGAAAGAATTCTTAACTTGCCGGTGAAGGAAGGGGCAGATTGCCTTTTGGACAGAATGGTACATGATGTTCACTTCCCTCCAGTGGTGTGTTTCCTAATCTCTCTAATGAACACAGATCACAGGGGCCCTCAGTGACTGTGAATTGCATCAGACTGCACTGGAAAGCTGCCAGCATGCCTTTTCATTTAATTACCCAGACCACCCTTTTGTCTCTTGATTAAATGAGTCTTCAAGACTGGAGATTAAAACATCAAAGTGGCACAGTGAGCTCTTCAAGCAAACTTCCAGACTGGACATTCAGAAGCCCAAGGCTTCATATAAGTAGAGGTTCACTTCTGGAGCAGGGTTCCATCCTCACAGCCTCTACCCTAGGCTATGGAAAGTAGCCATTCCAGTCATCTCCTGATGTGAGAATTAATTTACTGTGCCCAACAACAGTTATATTTTAGGTTCATCTTTTTGTTCTTGCCATTTGAATTGTCACGCCCAAGTAAGACCTCCCAGTGTGTACAATTAATGGGCGTTTCAACCAGTTCAAGGATGTAACACCCATGTAAAATAGAGGTTAAAATATGTACCCAGCAAGATATTGCCCTTTGTACCACATTTGTAGTGCATAGGTCCATGCAGTGGCAATACGCCTCATTCACTATTTGAGGTGTTGTCACCAACTTGCTGTCCTCTCATTGTAATCACCCTATAAAATAAACCATTGTTCAACTAAATCTCTTATTCTTTGATTGGCTATTATATGCATGTGAGAAATCCACACCAAATTGACCAACCTTGCTCCATTATGGACCAAGTTAGTCCTCCTTTCACTTTTATCAAATAGTCTGGGTTTTTAGGCTGGAGTGTGTCAATAACTGCAGGAGGAGGGGTTGATTCTGTACATGGAGCATGAGATTCAGAATGTTTAATTATGCAGACACATACTCACATATCATAAAACAAAATTTGACAAGAGCCTTCCAGTAAATCCATGGCTGAACAGTAAATAACAGCTTCTGTTGGTGAGATTGCTACTCAGTGAAAGGCTAATATCAGAGAGAAAAGCAAATACAAGGGAGACAAACCAATGAATGCATCCCCATTTCCTGTGGCGACCATTAGTCCTGCGCTACAGACAACACCACAGTGGGGGGCTTAAAAAAGACCACAAAAGCCACAACCAAATAAAATCAATTTGCTCAAGCCCATAAATACTATATTTGATACGTGCAGGATATGTAGATGACGAGGCACTTGTTTCACTATCTGGTTTGTTCTTTATAAGTGCTGAATCAGTCTACATGCCCATTCTTCCTTCTTTTTACCTGAGATATTCACTGAAAAGCTGTAAAAGCTGTGATACAATGTGCAATGCTGATCAAGGCCACAGAAGTGCTTGTGATAAATCATTGTGGCTGCAGCCTGTTTATATTTACAACCATCAGTGTTGACCATAAGTATATCAATGGAAATAACAAGAACATTAAATAATGGCTGAGAAACCCCTTAGGCTGTAGTAAATATATGTCCATATATAGCTGATGTCAGAGAGACAGAGAGTGAAGGAGATTCTCCTTCCATTTGCTTTGCAAAGGGTATTTTATATATCTGTTCAAACAAGAGTTGACATTTCCTCCTTGGAAAATGCACACATATACTGTACATAAGCTGACGTGTTATTGTGCCAGAGGGAAGGCTGTTTACGCCAGTTGTTAGGCTTAATGCATTGGAAATCAAATGAAGGTACATTTGACAATCGCTTTTATTGCACCATTAAGACTGTCCCTTTTACCATTAAATCCTCCTCTGTGATGGGGGAGGGGGGTTCCTTGATCTGGCCTGGAGAGTCTTGCTTCCTAACAGCATCCTAGGTGGCATAATAGATCCTCACCATTTAGCATGATTTCTAATGTCAGCTTTATTACACCCACTCTAATATTATTAGAGAGCTTTATTAGAATCTGATCTTTGTGGCATTCCTAGAGAGATGCTTCAAGATGAATGGATGAAAGTGATGTGTCCAGACGCCCTTGTGTGCTAATCCCTGTTGCATTGTGTTATAATACTAAATGCATGCTGGCCTCATTCCAGTTCATTGAATTTATACTAATGCTGTCTTGTTGACCCAGGTTGGGGTTTTTTTTTCCACAGAAGAACAATGAATGACAGAGAGGAAGGAACATATCAATAAGGACAACAATGACCATAATGAAACTGCAATCAGGAAATATCATGTTGGTGGTAATTGTCCTGCCAGTCACCTCAGAAATAGTTGTGCAGGATTCACAATGCTCAAAGGAAACATCTGACACTGTACTTCCTTGACAGTCAACACCAGCAGGCAGAGTAGTGATCTAACTATGGGTGGGCAGGGGAGAGCTGGGGGTGTACATTCCTCTGGGGAAGGGGTGGGGGAGGTAAGACAGGACATCGGAGGAGACCTGGGAAGATGTGTCAGCACTGTTCAGTTTGCTTTAATGCTACAGTATGGCACGTTCATCCTTTTTTGCTTGTTAACACTGAACAGGAGGCCATAAGAATAGTATGTGATGGGAGCCTGTTGCTTTTCAATCTATCTATGCTAATCATTCACCTTTTACATTACATTACATGTTATTTAGCTGATGCCTTTATCCAAAGTGACTTACAGTTGATTAGACTAAACAGGGGACAATCCCCCCTGGAACAATGTGGGGTTAAAGGCTACACCTGGGATTGAACCACCAACCTTGCGGAAAGCTAATGTTTGAAGGTCAGTTTAAACATTGAAGTTGATGAGAGGTTGGGTATACCAGCAAGACAATGATCCAAAGCATACCTTGAAATCAACCATGAAGTACCTCCAGGAAAGACAGATGAAGGTTTTGGAATGGTCACCACAGTCCCCAGACTTGAATATTATTGAAAATCTGTGGAGAGATCTCAAACATGCCGTACATGCAAGGAGGCCAAATAATATTTCTGAGCTAGAGGTGTTCTGAAGAATAGGGAAAAATTACAAAAGCGAGATTGCTCATGTGCTGTGCTTGACTATGCGATAAGACAATGAATACAGAGCCCTACGTGTCTAATTAAGAACAGTGATTAGCTCATTACAATTCAGATGTATGGTGGTAAGAAATACAAATGCATTGATTGTGAACAATCTGGGGGTCTCCACTTCCAAAATGAGTCCTGGAACACTCAACACAACTTTTATTTGACAACTTGTAACCATATTTTAATGTATTCTAAACATTTATCCTTTTTCATCTATGTATTTTTTGCCAGATTAAAAATCTTGGATTAATTAAATTTACCATGGTCAATGGCAGTCTTGCAGCATAGACCCAGTACTGTTGTGTTCAACATTGCTTTTCCATACAGTCTGTGTCAAATCATCTAAAGGTCCTGGTCAGCTGCTATCCTCTGGTTATTTTTACCACCACACTCTCCCCATCTGCCCACAGCACAGCTGCACCAAACCACACTGGGACCACAGCACAGAACACCCCATTATCCCCCCAGCACATGTTCAGCACACACTCTGGAGGAAGTACAGAGGATTGCAGTTACTCAGTAGATCATATATTCGACAGGTGCCTATGTATTGTACTTAATGCTGTTTATTTATATTTTTGTATCAGCACAGTAACTCTAGTAGCTTTGCCTAAATGTCGTTCATAACAAAGATGCTCCACAACCCTCATGCATGTTTTTTGTTGCATGACAAACCCCTGGTTATTTCCTTTGCAATTTATTGTATTTTAAACAGCAAGATCAAGAGCTTATATTTCCTCTCAGAAGAATGCAAGCAACTTAGCCCAGTGAGCATTTTTGTGGTGTGACATCAGTGAACTGCAGTTTAGGTGTTCATGTGAGAACCTGGCCATATTTGGTTGAAATGTGAAAGTTTTATAGCTAACTAGGACATAGCCAGGTTATACACTCGGAAAACCTGAGCTATATTGTGGTTGACCTAGTCTGTTTATGTCAAAACGTCTCTCAACCTAGATTTCTACCCCTCCAGACATCTAGATTCTGTTGTTTGCTCACTGGGACCTCACAAAGAATTTCTGCAGAACCCTTGAGACAGAATAAAAAACTGGGCTGAGACCAGAGGGATGCTATTCCCCGAGGAGTTCACATTTCCTCTCTGTTCTGTATTAAGAAATTGTATCCCTCTGAGCACCCATTTAGTGCACATTGGACTGGATGTCATAACCCATACACAATTGGATAACTGGAACAAATTACCGCTGGAAAAATGTATGTGTTCGACACTTCTGGCATTATATCTGTAAAAAGCAGTCTATGGTGACAGATTGATGCTGTGTGATAAATAATCAGTATTATTTAAAATAAGCACTCAACTGATATTTTGAATTCATTATGAAACTATTATGAAAAAACTAAGAGCATATGTACAAAAAAACAAATGTTCTTAATATTCTCATAATTTGTATTCAGGAAATAGAGAAGTTATGGTAAACACACACACACACACACACACCTCTGCTATGGTCTGAGGAGTTGGAGATATCTTTGTCGAACTTCTGCAGTCTAAAATATGCAGTATGCAAATACATACAAACACTTCACATATTGTTGATTGGCATTGGAGTGCCTGTCCACAATGCAGTGGGTTCTGGTCTGGGTAATGAAGCTGGCAAAAACTCTTGTGCTCTTCTGGGGACAAAAGCAGCTGTCTGGCCACCTGTTGTCTGTCAAAACTCCCTTATTCTAGTGCAAGTGCACCATACATACATTACTTGTATACCCTTAGGAGCTACTTCAGTCCACAGAAATACTCAGGCCTATGTTAGGATTGGGACATGATAATAATGTTAACAATAATAAAAATTGTAAAAAGCCCTCCTTTCCAGAGAATTCCGTTGGCTTTCCTGTCCAGTGAACTTTCAGATAAAAACAGCGCAGTTACTGTAAAAGCTGTGAAATTTTCTGCATAGTAGAAAATGTTTTTGTCCAACTTCTGAAAACTTCTGTTTTATGATCCATTATATTGCAAGAGAATGGGGACAATTCCTGAGATATATTTCTTTTAAATTTGTGTGGTATAAATCTCAGCAGTGCAAGGTTAGGAGGAAGCAAAGCGCAGGAAAGGGAAATGAAAAGAGGCTACATCAGAAGACATCGTGGCAGATTTATTTTCTTGGTGTAGTGATTCTTTGCATAGAGTCCAAAAAGTGATCCTGAAGTCTGTGGAACGATGAGGGGAAAGTGATGAATTATAACAGACCAGCGTTTCCCAACACTTTTCCGCCCACTGCACACTTTCCAAATGTAGCCACTCATGGCACACCATTCTCAAAGGGAAGCAACAGACTGACGTTAATGTGACATGTCAACAGTAGGCCGGAATGTTCTTTTGGGATTTTCTTTGGCATTTATCTTTTTTATTTTTTATTTATATTAATATGAATTTTAATTACATTTATTTTGGCTTTTGTGAATGGGATTTGTTCATTTAAGTTTAAGAGAATGTATGTGCCAGTCTGATCTAAGCACTTTATGTAGTATATTGCATTTAAATATGCTGTTTTGTATATTGGTATGTTTAAAATATGTCTGATTAAATAAGAATGTAGTTTTTAAATAGATAGCAATGAGGTGGAATGTCAACCAGGAGTCCTGAATGTTTAGGCTTGATATTTTTTTTACTGCAATTGGACACTATGAACCGTCACTTGAATGGTGTAAAAATGTTATCCAGCCTCAATAAGCAGAATACCAGTACAGGAACATGTGCAAAAAGGTGATTCAATTGTTGGTTATACATATTTTCAAACCAGTCCTGGGAATGTTCAATGAAAAATATTTCTGTTGAGCTCAAATGTCATTTAAATCTTAAAATAAAATTTTAAATTGTATTTTTTTACTGACAAAGTAATGCGCACACATTATAATTCTACATGTAGCTTCATGTTTAGCTGCATGTGCATGTGTGTGCCTGCATTCGTGTGTGCATGCGTACATGACTGTGTGTGTGTTCACAGGTTAAGTTTGCATCTTAGATATGTTTGCTTTATTCGTCTCGTGGCTGTAGTTTATCTTCAGGACACCGTACCCTGCTATTGAAAGGACAGAGGCAGTATTTTATCCTCGTCACTGTCACAGAAAGAAAACTCTTCTGAGTGACCAAAAGTCTGTCTGTTTCGTGTTCTTTTAAATCTAAGATGTCTGTCCTTGGGGGAGAGGGATCAATGACAACGATTAAACAAATGGATAAATCCAATTGTGGCTAAGGCAATTATGATTATTATGCTGTTCCATAATGAGAAAATAATCCATAATGCTATGTCATAATCCAATGGAAACTTTGGCAAAAGGAAATTGTCCACATGAGCTTAACTCCTCTTCTTTAAGCAAAATTGGAATGCCATATTACCCTAATGATATTTATTCATGCATTAGTAGAGAATATGATACGTCAGTATGCACATTTCCATCACAGATAATACGTGCTGGAACTTACCGTATGTGTAGATGCTCTAGATCTTCAGTTCATGGTTTTCCCACTTTGTTTGCCTTTCTACATCATCACACTGAAACGCTAGGAAATAAGAAGCACTAGATTAGGACCATAGTAGAAATGGGCCCACCTATTGTTAGAAATTGGTGTTTGTGGCATGGATGCTGACATTCACACATACAAATTGTGTCCTTTCCTGGTATGAATGAATGTCCTTCAGTCCTCAAGTGTCCCTCTCTGGTAATCTGTTTTGTCACAGTGACAATTCTTTTGTTAAAAGAACTTATAGGTCTACGTTCTTCTGTGTCTTGCTGTAACTAACATACAATCTGTCTTGCTCACAGTGACAATCCGTTAAAAGAACTTACAGTTCTATAGGTCTATAGAACATATAGGTCTATGTTCTTCTGCGATAAAACACACAATCTGTTTTATTTGTTATATTTTAAGCAATTTTGGCCAGGACTCCCTTGCATAAGAGAAGTAAATCTCAATGGGACTATTTCTTAGTAAAATAAAGGTTAAACAAAATATTAAAAATATACAAAAAATATTGCATATGTGATTGATTGATTGATTGAATTGGTTGATTGGGGACTGCATGAACTAAACGGTATTGTCCAAGACCAGCCATTGTTTTTAAAAGGTCCTCTGGGAAGAAAAATTGCCTCACAGTTTAGAAGTACATGATTTTCTCAGTGACAATTGTTGACTTATACACAGACTCCCTCTCTGGTGAGATTACATATGCTCTTCTCAACAATATACACAGTATTTACTTTAAAAAGCACCTTTGAAAGCCTTTTCCAAGAAACTATTGTTGTTAGACTATGTCAAGTCACCATTTTACATACCATATCCAATCAAAATGAAGTTAGGTTGCCAGAGGAAATCAATAAGTTTTGTCTTTGAAATTGAAGCTAGAGAGTGCTTCTGTGTCATCCCCACCCCCACCCTGCTGAGGTAATATCTGATTTAACTGTTTAACTGATCCTTATCTTTGGATAGAGCCTAAATTACAGCCTAAAAAAACAGCTATTCTCAGCCAGGATGAGAAATGGTGTAAAATGGTGTGAAGGATCTACCTTTGAGTGATATAGTTGTGCAGGGCTGTGGGGAGGGAACCTTTACCTGGCAGGGTCACACTATACAATAAGCATTAATAACACAGTTGTTAACATGAATTAATTGACGTGCAAATACAATCATTAAGAATTAGTAGATTTTTTAAACCAAATGAATATTTATGCATTTGTTAGCCATAGGATAACAAATACATGAACAGTTTTTTCATTCCAATATGAATTGCCATTAACTAATGTAGTATGTAGTATAAATACAGTGGTGTGAAAAAGTGTTTGCCCCCTTCCTGATTTCTTATTTTTTTGCATGTTTGTCACACTTAAATGTTTCAGATCATCAAACAAATTTAAATATTAGTCAAAGACAACACAGGTAAACACAAAATGCAGTTTTTAAATGAAGGTTTTTATTATTAAGGGAGAAAAAAAATCCAAACCTGGCCCTGTGTGAAAAAGTGATTGCCCCCTAAACCTAATAACTGGTTGGGCCACCCTTAGCAGCAACAACTGCAATCAAGCGTTTGCAATAACTTGCAATGAGTCTCTTACAGCGCTGTGGAGGAATTTTGGCCCACTCATCTTTGCAGAATTGTTGTAATTCAGCCACATTGGAGGGTTTTCGAGCATGAACCGCCTTTTTAAGGTCATGCCACAGCATCTCAATAGGATTCAGGTCAGGACTTTGACTAGGCCACTCCAAAGTCTTCATTTTGTTTTTCTTCAGCCATTCAGAGGTGGACTTGCTGGTGTGTTTTGGATCATTGTCCTGCTGCAGAACCCAAGTTCGTTTCAGCTTGAGGTCACGAACAGATGGCCGGACATTCTCCTTCAGGATTTTTTGGTAGACAGCAGAATTCATGGTTCCATTTATCACAGCAAGTCTTCCAGGTCCTGAAGCAGCAAAACAGCCCCAGACCATCACACTACCACCACCATATTTTACTGTTGGTATGATGTTCTTTTTCTGAAATGCGGTGTTACTTTTACGCCAGATGTAATGGGACACACACCTTCCAAAAAGTTCAACTTTTGTCTCATCAAACCACAGAGTATTTTCCCAAAAGTCTTGGGGAACATCAAGATGTTTTCTGGCAAAATTGAGACGAGCCTTAATGTTCTTTTTGCTCAGCAGTGGTTTTCGTCTTGGAACTATGCCATGCAGGCCATTTCTTATGGTGGAGTCATGAACACTCACCTTAACTGAGGCAAGTGAGGCCTGCAGTTCTTTGGATGTTGTTGTGGGGTCTTTTGTGGTAATTTTGGTCGGCTGGTCACTCCTGGGAAGGTTCACCACTGTTCCATGTTTTCGCCATTTGTGGATAATTACATTACATTACATTATTGGCATTTGGCAGACGCTCTTATCCAGAGCGACGTACAACAAAGTGCATACCCATAACCAGGGATAAGTTTGCTGAAAGACCCTAGAGGGAAGTACAATTTCAACTGCTACCTGTACAACAAAGATAAGGATGAGGGCCAATTTTATTATTATTTTTTCTTTTGAACAAAGAAACAAACAAACAACAGCAAAAGTGACCAAAGTTAACTATCCAAACACTGCTTACCTAGCCAACTAAAAATACCAATACACAAAGCAAGTCACAGAGACAACAATTAAGGTTCACAGGTAGGGAGGGATGGGGAGAGGTGCTGCTCGAAGAGGTGTGTCTTCAGCTTGCGCTTGAAGGTGGGGAGAGATTCTACAGTTCTGACCTCAAGGGGAGTTTGTTTCACCACCGTGGAGCCAGAACAAACAGTAGTCGTGAGCGTGAGATGGAAGTTCGGAGAGGGGGAGGTGCCAAGCGGCCTGTGGAGGCTGAACGAAGAGGTCTGGCAGGGGTGTAGGGTCTGATGATTTTTTGTAGATAAGCTGGGGAAGACCCCTTAACTGCTTGGAAGGCTAGCACCAATGTTTTGAATTTGATGCGAGCCATGACAGGCAGCCAGTGGAGGGAAGTAAGCAGGGGGGTGACGTGTGAGCATTTGGGAAGGTTGAAGACCAGACGAGCTGCTGCATTCTGGATAAGTTGGCGGGGTCTGTTGGCGGACGCTGGGAGGCCAGCCATGAGGGAATTGCAGTAGTCCAGACGGGACTGTGGTTCGCTGGAGTCCCAAAGCTTTAGAAATGGCTTTATAACCTTTTCCAGACTGATAGATCTCAATTACTTTCTTTCTCATTTGTTCCTGAATTTCTTTAGATCTCGGCATGATGTCTAGCTTTTGAGGATCATTTGGTCTACTTCACTTTGTCAGGCAGGTCCTATTTAAGTGATTTCTTGATTGAGAACAGGTGTGGCAGTAATCAGGCCTGGGTGTGGCTAGAGAAATTGAACTCAGGTTTGATAAACCACAGTTAAGTTATGTTTCAACAGGGGGGCAATCACTTTTTCACACAGGGCCATGTAGGTTTGGATTTTTTTTCTCCCTTAATAATAAAAACCTTCATTTAAAAACTGCATTTTGTGTTTACTTGTGTTGTCTTTGACTAATATTTAAATTTGTTTGATGATCTGAAACATTTAAGTGTGACAAACATGCAAAAAAATAAGAAATCAGGAAGGGGGCAAACACTTTTTCACACCACTGTACATAAACAGAGCTGTACAGGTTAACTTGTCAGTAGTTTCTTAGTTAACAACTATATTAGTTCATGCCAATTCATGCCATTCATTGTAAACTTATTGTCAGTGTTACCCATAGCAGAAACCATCTCGTATTGACTCCCCGGTACTTGATTACCGTGCATATATACAGTATACCTAGTATTCATTATGTCTAATATTTTATACAATGTACCACAAATTCCAGAAAGTCACATTGTAACAATTGCAATTATTGTACTTTAGTTATCTTTGACAGGATCAAGGTTTAAGATTATGAAAATTATTATTGTCAAAATTTACTGTTATTTGTGTAATAAATCAAATAGCATAACGCCATACACTATAATTATGCTGTAAATAGGGAACTGTTTATTTGTTGCCGGTTCTGTTCTACTCATGTTCTTTTCTATGTTATTTTGTACTATTTTAGACTAATAATTACACATTTACAATCATATATGCAATATGCCATTGAAATCTGCTGCCTGTGATATCACATACAGTGGAATATCCTCTTGCTTTAACAAAGATCCCGCAATTGTTTGAATCTTATTGGCATCCTTTGATCCTGTTATTCCTGAAGCAGTGAGTCAAGCCAGAGTCTGCCATGTTACAAAGAGACTGTCTAATGACATCTGAAATTGGGAGGCTGCCTGGCTCCAGGAGAGGTTTATATTGCTTTATCATTGGGTTTATCCAACATTAGATCTTATCTGCCATGAGTGGTCATGCATCTCTGCAGCCAAGAAAATGTCCCACAGCTTTGAATATTTATAAACAGTGCTTAAAATATAATCCTATAATGTATCCAAGCCCTTGTGGCCTACTGTCTGGGAAAATACAAGTGATTAGAAAGAAACTTGATTCCAGCTGAAGTATTTCTGTACAGTGTGTACTGAAAATACTTGATGAGATTCAAAGACCATTTTACACTTTACATCCCATTAATATTTCTATTGACATCCTCCCATATAAACCACCCTCTGAAATATCTGTGGATCTGCCACTGTAAAACCTCAAACAATATTTTAGTTTGTCAACAAGCACACAAGACAAAACAACTGCAAAACTGAGTGATTTTGTCCTTTCTTTGTCCTCTTTTTTGCATTGCATTTCTCACTCGTGTGTTTGTGTACAAGCCCTGTGAACGTGTTGCTCGGGAGCCTTTGTGGGGTTAAATCACACGTCTAACAGGAGCGCCGGGCTGAGCTATAATGCAGTTACACCCATCCCTGTTGTCATGGGGATTGAACCAGAGAGCGATCTTTTTGTCTGTTATAGAAAAGCTTCCCGCGCACTGCAATATAATCAGTCAAAATTCTGGAAATTTGTCTCATCCTTGTTATTACTGGAATTTTTTTGTCCACTTTTCTACTGTGATGTGCCTGTGGCACACTGTGACTAAATAACATAACAAAAATCTCTGTCATCACTCTCTCTGCTGATAATGAGAATATTCTAATAAAACAGATACAGATAACTTGGTAATGATACACATCACATCAATGGTTGTGTGTTTATTATACTGTAAATCTGGTGAAATGTGACTTCCATTCATTTGGATGAATGTGTCCCCTCATGGAGTAAGCTGGGACACAAAGTGGGGAAAGACAACTATATAACACTTGAACTCATTAATGAGCTATTGTTGATTCGGATAATTGGAACACAGTGTGACTGTTGTCATTAGTCGAGCCATATTGGATGACAGATGCCACAGCTGACCTCAGCACTGAAGCAGCTGACATTGTAAAAACAAATACATCAGAAATATAACTACAAATTTAATTAGTTTTTTTTGAGTAAAGGGAAATTATTATTTGATTTCAAATCCACACAATTATTTTGTCAAGGATTCTAATTTATTGAGACTACTGTTTTCTAAGATCTGGCATGTCAACCAGTGGGGAGATTTATAAAATGCTCAGAAATAAATAAAGTAGGATATAAAGGGCATACACCAACAAGAATTGTTGCTGTTATGGCTGTCAAATTGAGAAAGTGTTGTAATGGCAATGCAATTAAAAGATTAAGTTGTATCCAAGCTGCTAGAATTCACAGAGTATAACCAAGGAGGTAAAACAAAAGGACTTTCCTGTATGTGTGCTGACGCCATGGAGACAAGCAAGACCCAGAGAATAGTCCTTTCACTCTGGAGAGAGAGAGAGAGAGAGAGAGAGAGAGAGAGAGAGAGAGAGAGAGAGAGAGAGAGAGAGAGAGAGAGAGAGAGAGAGAGAGAGAGAGAGAGAGATTGTGTTTGTTTTCTTATGTTGTTGCTTAAATGTATTTTGGAAAATAGAGAAAGTATGTTACACTGCATTCGGCAATAAATCTAATTTTATGGCTATCTGTCATATTTCAAGAATGCTGCGACCTTTTGATAAAGTTAGTTCGTGGTTCACAAACACAATTTATAAGCGGGCATGGACACTGAACGTTTCGTGTGTGATGTTACTGCTTGAAGCGTTGTCTATTGTTGAAGTGCTCTTCGGCAGTTTTAAAGCTTTGTCACTAAGTATGGCTGTAGTCAACAACATTGATTGAAAGCCTCCTACTGTGCAGCTGTGCCCGCAGACTGATCGCATCCATTACTTTTCTTTCTCGAGAGCACGAGTGTCGCCAGTAGACTTGTTGCAACATCATCGCTCGTATTCACGTTGGTCAAACGTTATTTACTCAGCAGTAAAGGAAGAATGTTTGTCACAGTGCAGTTTGGCGGTAAGTTATAATTTTTTTGTCGTGCACTGAGCAGACAACCACTTTCTCACCTTTAACAAAAATTCCAGGCTGCTCTCTGCTGTGTAGTAGAGGTAATTTGCGACGTCCCGATGCTGCTCATGACGCAAAGCGATTATGGATGTAAAGAAGTCGTTCATTAGACTTTGAATCACAACTCTTGTTTTGAGTGCTTTTGCAAAACATATAAAGACAATATTTTACAATATGTACTAAATTTGCATTTAAAGATTGCACGTGCAAGTTTGACGTAGGCTGAATCGAATGTTTTGTTGTTTTTCGTCCACAGAAGGTCACTCGGAAATATTTAATACAAACTGCAGGGTCATAAATTTCATCCACTGCTTAAAGGAGCGATGCAGTCTGGATACTGAAGGTACTTACCATAGAGGATCTTATTTCACGTGAACATTACATGGGTTTTCAGGTCAATCTGCATTTCGTAAAGTTTATCTGCAGGTCTTATTTGGCCAGTTATTTTAAGATAATGGTAATTCATAATGTGGTGGACATAACTGTCGAACGTTTTTAATTTGGATGCCTATGATCTGAAGGGGTAAACAACTGAAGATACACTCACCGAGCACTTTATTAGGAACATTATTACTTTATTACACCTACTTTCATGCGATTTTCAGTAGCTTTGGGTAATGTTCACACCAACCATCAGAATTGGGAAAAAATGTGATCTAAGTGACTTTGACCAAGGAATGATTGTTGGTGGCAGGGTGATTTGAGTATCTCCGAAACTGCTGATCTCTGGGGATTTTCATGCACACTAATTTTTAGAGTTTGCAAAGTATGCCAAAAAAAAGTGAGCAGCAGTTCTGCAGACAGAAACGCTTTGTTAATGAGAGACATCAGAGGAGAATGGCCAGACTGGAAGGTGACAGTAATGCAAGTAACAACAGTGGTATGCAGAAGAGAATCTCTGAACACACAATGCATCATAATCTACAGCAGTAGAAGTGTAAGAAATACCTAATAAAGTTCTCACTGAGTGTATGTTTCTATTGAATGCAGACTCTCCAGGATTCTCGTTATGTGTGAATTTATCAATGTATGCTAGCTCAGAAGTTAGCAAAGACATTTGCTGATGTGAAGCATCGATTTGTGACAGGGGTAGCACCGACCAGGCAGGTGATTTCAGACCTGATCAATACACTAACATTGCCATCACCTGTGAAAAAGCTTGTGATTGAACAGACCTCACTTGTGTCTTGATGTCCAAGTTATTCACAAATCATCATTAGAAGTCAGTAGTTTATCAGAGACAAATGCACACAAAGGAAATAATGTTACTGTATGAGACATACAGAGGAGAATATGGCCACGGGTCAAACAGGGATCCATGTAAACAACACATTCAATGTGCTTCCTCTCACCCTGCAACTGACCTCCCTGTGTGTACAGAGTGTGTGGACCTAGTGGATAAGACAGGGGAACTGGTGAACTTGAGTGACAGGGAGCAATCTGCGGAGAGGGCAAACTATCTAATGAGGGACAGGCATACCTACATACTCATTCGGGTAATCAGTAAGTAATTTACAGTTTTCATTTTCCATATATCTTAAATATATTTCCATATTTCTTCATATATCCATGGTAAGGGGTTCGGACTGTCTCTCGTGCATCGGTTTCACCATGTCATGCATCTCATTCTTGAAACCATCATTTTTCTTTTTTATACTGTTTTAATGAGATAAGCCATAGGCTATAAACACAATATATCAAGTTAGCTGATTTTAGTTTTTAGACACTCAAATACAAATATTTTATTTTGTAAATAAAGGAAATCATGATATTCAGAACAGAACAGTATAAATGTTTTTCAGACTCATTTTGTAGAGAATGGATGTTGTGAGTTTATTTAATCCTTTTTTACAAATTGTTTTTATTTTATTTCATTTGAAATAAAATTAAACCTAGGGGGCGATGGAACCGAGGGCCATAAATACGAACCTCTTCTGAGAGACCTGGGGAAGAACTACCCAGAGTTAGCAGGTAAAGAGTCCGTCTCAGCCACTGCCGTGACTAATGCGCGGGCAGAGTCCTCCATCTCTGTCTTCTCCCCACACATCTTGGAGAGGGCAGATGGCAATCTTCTAACTGATGACTGCAGAGTCAGTCCTTTTAGAAATGGGAAAAACACTAGCTGATGGAATGCTTCAATAACTGTCACACTAGGGGCCTTAAATCCTGTGCTGTACGAATGACATTGACAGGGGTGACCATTGAGTTTTTTTTTTTGTGTGTGTGTGATTCTAAACAACAGGATGTGATTCCATTGTAATTATACTGAAGAAGGATGAGAGTAAATTGGAAACATGCTTTACTGTATTGTGGGTAGCCCCCTACTGGCCTCTTGAACAGCTGCGATAAAAAACTGGACGTGGTTTACAGTGGCTTGCCTGCCTGGCATACTGTATATATGCCAGGCAGGCAAGCCATACTGTATACATATATATTTTTAGTTGCATAATTATATAGTAATTAGACATGAATTATTATTATTAGTCATTATTGGTGGCACACCTTTTAAAATGTGGAAGTATCTGAAAAGAGACAATACCTCACATTTTATTGTGAGAGCTACATTTACTGTGAGAAAGTATTTGCCCCCTTCCTGATTTCCACTATTATTGCATAATTTCACACTGAATGGCTTCATATCTTTAGATAAAATGTAATATTAGACAAAAGGCACCTGAGTAAACATTAAGTACATATTTTAAATTATTCTTTCATTAAGGCCGGACGTGAGCTAAGAAAAAAAAAAAGGGTTTATTTATGCAACTTTTTTTAGTTCTTATATTGGAACATGATTTTTTGACGTTGAGAGGATTGTTAGAATATGCCTTTTATTATCTGTGGCGAGGTGAGGGTTGTAAACCGTGAGTAGGGCATGGGGGAGGCTGGAGTTGTATTTCCCTGCTTTGCAAATAAGAGGCTGATAAGCATCTAAATTTCTGTTCTCGCTAGCAGACAATCTGGCATTGCCATTTTGCAGTTTTATTATGTCACAGTTTTTGTATGATATAAATACAAATACAACAATAATATCAGACGTCAACAACTCAACCACAACAGGGCTAACCCACTCTTCTGCTTTAATAAAGACAAATTGGTAGGTTTTTGAGCATTAACTGCTCTTTTCAGATTCTGCCACAGCATCTCTATTTGATTCAAGTCGGGACCATTAAAACTTTAATTTGGATTATTTTTAGTCAATTAGATGTGGACTTGCTTTTGTGTTTTGGATTACGTTTCAGCTTCAGCTCATGGGCAGATGACCGAACATTCTCCTTAAGAATTTTCTGGTACAGAGCAGAATTCATGGTTCCTTCAATAATGACAAGTCAGACAGATCCCAAGCAAAGCATGGACACAGCATCACACTTCACCATGTTTGACTTTTAGTATTATGTTCTTACTGTGAAATGCTGTATTTGCTTTATGCCAGACATAATGGGACCCGTATCATTAAAAAAAATCCACTTTTGACTCATCTGTCAATAGAACATTATCCAAAGACTTGGGATCATCAAAATGCTTTTTGCAATTGTGAGATGAGCATTGGTGTTTCCCCTGGTTAACAGTGTTTCCCACCTTGCTACTCCCTCATGAATTTCACGGCACTCTATATTCACAGTCAATGGTGACACACTCACTTTAGAAACTGGAAAAAGACAGTGTGACAAATTTAAACCATTGCATAACTGGTGTTCGTTATTGGCATGTTCTCACAGATCTTCTGAAGAAGCTGTCAAACCCCCACAAGGAGAAGGACAAGAAGAACCCCTCGAGGAGGGGGTTGCCCCAGAGGGACACCCCAACAAATCATACGCCGAGGAGCAAGCGTGCCACGAGTCCTAGGAAGAGCAGTACTGTCACACTCAGGAACTGACAAGCCTATGAGATCTACAGAGAGAGGAACTGCAAGCTTGAGGTTACTACTGCGGCACTGTCAGAGATCCCCTTTAAGGCAGAAACATCCTCAATGTGCTCTGTTGACAAACTCACTGCCACAACTGATACTCTAAAGGAGAGTTGGTTTTAATAAATCATTTTTCATTTCTTAATTTATTTGATCTTTTTCTCTTTCTAATTCTTTCACTCACAAAGTAAATTTCAGATCCCCATCCTGTCCATGGTGTCTTGGCACCAATGGGCCTTTGTGGGAACTCTGATTCGCTATGTAGGCACTATGTATGCTTTGTGAGCGAACTGCAACAGTGTGTTTCAACTGATTGTCTCTATTAAACACAGTAAATTAATTAACATGAATAGAACAGGTGTTATGTGCCTTCTCTCTTCCCCTGGCCTTGGTTGAATTATTGGTTGCATATAAAATATTTTTTTCTATATACACACAGTAAATACATAAATTATGTATCTACATACAACTTAAAAATACAACCACTTGGTTCAAGAATTTGTGGTGTTAATAGGATATGGTGATCTATTTGGAAATAAAAGCAGTATTATTATTTCTTTTTATGCAGAAGTCTTGGAACATTTATTGATATTTATGGCAATGGGTTTGTGGTTTTTTCTCTCTCATTGGACTTCTCAATAAACGTACTGAAGCTGAATTGTAATTTCACTCTTTGTCTACACTACCATTGTTTACTTGTTGAACCTGTTTAAAGAATTTTTAGACTCACTGAATTGTCAAATATATACAACACTAAACACTGGTGAAAGGACAAGAAGTTGTTTCTCCAATAATCTGCATGTTAGCTGTTCTATCATAATCAGTCATAAGTTGCAAAGGCCAATTTCACATAAATCGCTCATTTTTTGCTGTTTTAGACTTTCATCTTCATTTTCTAGAACAGGATCTTGCCTTTCATAATCTGGATGTTTTAATGCCAAATATAGATTAAAAATGTTGTTTTTATGCCTTCAAACCAAGATGTCAAAGTGAAAGTAACACTGGAGTTTGGCACTTTTTGGAGGATAGCCAGCTTCCCAGCTTCTCACTGTTGACCAGTCTCAAACAACCACATCAGCTGCCCGTGGCTACATGTTAATGTATTTGCTTAAACATATAGTTTTAAAGGGTTTTAACTATAAAATGAAGTTATAGCCTTAGTTCTGTTAGCCCAGTGTTGGTAGTCTCCCAGCCTCAAGTAATTCTCACGATGAAACTGAAAAACATGGTTTGGTGGCACTCAAACTTAAAGGACACAACTCCCATATCTAGAGTAGAGAGATAACTTTGGCATCCTCAGAAAGTGTACATTATCCTCTTTCTAAAACTCAAAATATTCTAAACAGAGCAGGTCACAAATGTGGCGTGTAAATGTATACATTTTTCAAGCATTTCCATGAAGGGGTACAGTATTCTAACTGCATGCATCATACATTCAATGAATGCAGCCTACTGCAAAATAAGGCTTCATGTTTGAAAGTTCAGTATCCGTGGTTTGAAGTCCTCGGGTACTCAGACCATAATTTCACAATGACACAGGAACGTCGAGTAAGAAAATAAAATTCAGCAATTAATTAGCCTAGCTTGTGTGTGTAATAATGGGTTTATATTTGCTGAAAAGAAAATGTCAGGTTTTAATGTCCTGTCATATGTTTTGAAATTGAATTTCAGTATACTCGCATAATTTTCTGTAATGTTCCTATAATCTGCAGCTTTCCACTCATCATTTCACGTTCACTGAAAAGGTTAACCGCAACGTGCGCGCAACCAATAGTTCGAGGGGGAGGTGAACTATTTTTAGTCGTGGATAAACCCCACCCGCATGTGTCTGGGCACCCTTGCCCAGCAGCAGTTACTGTAAGTAGGTTGTGAGTCCTATAAAGCGTACGTTTCTCAATGGCTGGGTCTCCGTTTGAATCTTTGGAGAAGACATTGGAAAAGCATATCCCTCCTGTTGAGTTGAAAGACGTTAGACGGATATTATTTGGGAATGACACGAAGTAAGTAGCCTGCAAGGCAATCGATAGCTTGCACGTCACAAATCGTTTTAAAGGTATTGGAGTAGGTACATTACAAACCTGTATATGGTATACGGGAAATAGTTTCAAGAAATCCAATCACATTGTCTTAATGTAAACCTTACACCTGTTGTTCTGTAACTTGTGAAGAAAATGACAACATGAAAAGCGAAGCCATTTTCGAGCAGAACTATTCGAACAGTTAGCATGGCAAAATAGCAAGCTAAATGCCAAATTGTTATACATCCATGTAAAAAGCTGAGCACCAATTAAGACCTCATAATGACCTCGGGGCTGTACTGTGGTCATGCCATCTGAACTTGGTCAAATTTTGGTCAATCTCAATTTAATAATCTTATGCGCGTCTACATTGTGCTTTACGGTATGTTTGTGACGCAAATGTACAGCGGGGAACTCTTATTTTCAATACGGCAACTGATGCTGTATTCACTTGGTTCGTCTGAAAACATTCAATAATAAAAATGATAACTTTCAATACTACAAAATGGCCATTTATTTTAGGCCTTATACATGTAGATAAAAAAAATTTAACAAAAGTAAAACTTATTAGCAAACGCCAATAGATTCTTGAAGAGCACCATCCCAGGTACCTAGATGCCATTTTTTGTGCATTTTTACTGAATGGACGTGGAATTATGGGATGCGAACTCCGCCAGATTCCCCATTCAGTTCAATAAATGCCAGTATTTAAAATTCCGTAACAAATTTAAATCAAACTGTTTTCAGCAAACACTACATTGTTCAAGACCACCATCCCAGGTATACACTAGGTGCAAGAAATGATTTGAGAAGAGAATAGTGTGAGAAGGGTGAAAGATTAAAGCTAGTCATCTCCATTTCATTCATGGATAATTCAATCTCTATTGGGAGAGTGTGCATGGCTCTAGTTCACTGTATGCAATTATTTTGTTGTGCAGTTACTTACCTAATTACGAATGCTTTGCATGAATGCTGTATGTATATTTAGAATGAGTAATATATAGTATAGAGTAATGCATATATAGTAATATTTCAGTTGGAGCTCCCTGGAAGATATGAGGTCCTCTCTCAGTGATTAAAAAAATAATAATTGCAGGAAGCTGGAGCTGTCGCAGTGTGCTGTAGAAGCGGCCCTGGAGCGGGACTTTGAACTCCAGGGATGTATGTTCGAGGCTGGCCAGGAACAACTCAGGCAGCCACGCATCGTCCGTGTTGGTCTTATTCAGAATGCCATCGTCCTGCCGACAGATGCCCCTGTTATGGAGCAGGTAACCTTCACAACGTAGCCTCAAGGAGTCTGGTGATGGCACTCCCTGTGAAAGTATGATGGTGGAAAACTTCCTACTACAGACTGCAGTAATGGACGAGTGGGACTTGTGGGGCCTGGGTTTGGGCTAATTACACCAGTTACCTGGAAAACTTAAGGGTTGATACTTCTGGAGCTGACACTAGACATATTATGGTAGCATTTGTGAATGATTGACAACTGACTGAATGATTACATTTTCTGTTCAGAATGGGTCACAGACTCCAGAGTCCATTGGAAACTAGCTCCAGGCCCTGCCTATAATGCTCTGTATCTCCTAATTCTGGTAATTTGTCCTGGTGGAAATCATAAGATAGAGGAGCTGTGAATAACAGATTTTTAGGCCCATCTTACATTTTTGTGCTAAACTTTTCCAGGTGCTGTTTTTAAGACACATACAGTACATTTGTGCTGATAATGTGATACCGAATAGATGTTGTCCTACAAAACTGAAAAAAGAATACCACAGTTCCACCTGCCTTTTTAAAAAATATGAATCATTTTCTCTTCAATTGTATATGGGAGAGAAAACCTACAGTATGAGTTTGAATTTCATAAACATCATAGGCATTGTGTACTGAATATCAAGGACAAGAGGATTTTCTAGTAAAAGGAAAAGTACATTAATGGCATAAACTGGATAAAAGGGATGGCAAAGAGAAACAGTATGTTCAATCTTTGTGGAATGAAATGCATTTCATACATTGTGGCACTTGAATTGTGTGCTCAGAATTAAGCATGTTCCAAAAAAACAGTTAGGTAACATGTTCCATACACAAACCATTACATAACATTTTCCAAGGGCATATTACCCTTTCATTGCAATTTGATGGAAATTGGAGCCCTGCAAACATATTTTTGCCATCACCCCAACAATACCCCTTTGCCTGTGGGCTGTTACGTGAAATGGCTTGTTTTTAGTCTGTCATAATAGGATGTGTTTTATTCTGAAAGCGACATGGTTTTCTGCTACGATGTTGATGATATTTGGATGTGTGACAATCTGGCAAGTGTTTAATGTAACTTATACTACAAGAAAGTGTACAGCATGTCCAATATTTAACATGAAACCATACAAAGCCTGCCACTGGGGCATCCTGTACAAACATGTAAAATAATGTAATGTAATTACTAGGCATTGGATGTGCAGCTGAAATCCTCTTTTTTCCTCCATATACTACATCACTTATATTTGTTGCTGCTATTATTTAATGGGTAACAATATGTGCCTTTTCGTAAAAAAGCAGGCATTGAACTTCTACCATTTTTCAGTGGTCCAATGATGAGTGATATTCTTTACCCCAGTGCGTTTTCAGCATAATTGTGAAGGAGTGGCCTTTGTCTAGCCTCAGCAGATATGCAGGTACATGGGGGGGTGGCAGAATAGATGGTAACTTCTCCCCTGTTCATATTTGCTGTTCTTTACTACTACTGCTGGTGATTGACTGGTTTTATCCCTTGCAGATCACTGCCCTCCACAGAAGGGTGGGTGAGGTGGTGGAGGTGGCTGCCATGTGTGGGGTGAATATTGTCTGCTTCCAAGAGGCCTGGAGTGAGTACCCTCTCCAGCACAGTCCAAATAGATCAGTACATTTTATTTAGCATTTTACCATTTACAATCAGACATTTGCATAGCCCTTCTACATTGGGTGTTTTCCAGAAGGAATACAAACACAAATTCAAAAATGTAATTATTGAAAAACTGTGGAATAATGAAAATGACAAAATAATGCAACTGTTAACGCCCTGACCACAAACACATTCAGTACAAAAAAAAACATCAAGGATATATGTTAAATTATGGCCTGAACAAGGCCATATTTGACATTAAAATCAGGGAAAGGAGATATTTTCAGTGATGGGATTAATAGAATGAGTTGAAGAAAAAAGGAAGTTTGCGCTCTACCTGCTCTCATAATTTTTATTTGGTTAATGTTGATTTAGTTTTGAGATCCTTTCTATGAGCTACTATATTTATAATTGTGCTTTCCATGCATGCATTGATTTCATGTAAATGTATTTAGGTTATAATGATATGTTGCAATTGAATGAGGTATGAATTATCCCTTTGTGTATAATTACTGATACACAAGCCTGTTGTTGATTGTACTAACTTCTGTTATGTCTATAAATTGTATGCTTTAACTAATTTCTGTAAACCTGACGAAAGCACTGCATGCCAAAACATTGGGTTTTTTTAACTACATTGTGAATAAATTATGTGACTTTTTTCTGATGTATGAGTTTTCTACAGTTAGTGCCTTGTTTTAATTTTGGGGGGTGTGTCTCCAGTTTCTACAGAAGAAAGACTATGACACATTTACATCAAATCAGAACAAGGCAGCTACAGTATTTATCTACATAGATTACTTCTGGTGCCAATAAGTGGGTATGGCTTAGCACTGTTGTAACCCAGTTCAGCTGTCCCCTTAAAAGGAAAACCTGACTTCCAGATTCCTTCTTTGAGGACATGCCTTACGCAACACCATTATATCCTGTGTGTTCTTGGCTCCTCAAGATGGACGGGAACATGCCGTTTCTATTGTGTTATTTTCAGCTACAATCATTCAGATCTTTCAATTCAGGGTCCAACTGGATAGAGGCTGGTTGATAGAGGCTGGTTGAGAGTGTCCTTCACTTCATAATGAACTTGCTGGAGATGCACACCCCAACTATAATGATTCATACTATCTGAATTTTTTCAGCCATTTTGTAAAAATGTTACTACCTGTAATTGCATGTCCTGCATTTCAGTTGGATGTGCATTTGTCTGGCTAATGCAGGTTCATACACATTGCCCTGGTTATGCACAGCAACGGTCTTTTTATCTTTAAAAGTGGTCACCAACACAAATCAGCATAGCAGGCCGAATCCATCCTCTTATTTGCCTTGGCTTGCCAAGGACATTTTGAGTGTGTTCAGATGAAAGAAGGTCCCATGCTATGGCATTAACCCCCACTCCTTCCCAACTGCATTGACAACCAACTTTGCTACTCAACAAGCAGCCAATTCAGTCCGTTTTTATCATAATGTTCTGAGGACATACTTTCCACTTTGCAGTTACTGTTACAGTAACAAATTATTGTATAATGGATCACTGCAGGTAGAATATAGTATAATTATAAATAAGAGAATTCTGAGTTCTTACTGTCATGGCGGGGGGGACAGAGGAAGCAGAAGCAGACACAGGGGTGTGAAAAATGGCAGGTTTACTAGCAGGTGAAGGGGCAGACAGAGCGTAAAAAAGCAAAAAAAAAAAAAGCAAAAAAGCAAGCCAGGGTCAAAAACTGAGGGGTCAATCCAATAAGGCAGAGGTACAGAAATCCACAACACACAAAGAATAGTCCAGGGAAGCAGGCAGGGCTCAAAACAGGAAATCCACAAAAATACACAAAGGCAAGGACTAGGAAACAAGGGCAAGGAAACAAGGAGGCTAGAACTGGGGGAAGGGATGAAGGGCTCAGGACTCAAAACAAGACAAGACGAACTAGCAGTGTGCAACTGAAAAGGACAGGTGTAAATACACAGGGGAATGAGACAAACTAGGTGGGGCATGGGAGTGAGGGCGGTCTAACAAATAAACATCAGGTGAGACACATGAAAGGGTAATAGGACAATAACGAGGGGGAAACAAAAACGCGGACTGGAATCACAAAGTTGTAATACAAACAGCTCCGGACTAGGGAGTAGACAATTTGCAGAGAATCAGGAGATGCAGAGATACAGAGAGACAGGTGCAATACTTCGCTGAAACTAAGCAAGCAATCAGTGATAGAATAGGGAGGCGGAGTTACAGAACAGAATTGAAACTGGAGATGCATTAGTAAGCTAGATAAGTGATTTAAATTACAAATACCCAAAACTAGTGAATGTTAGTTTGTTAGTTTGACAAACATATTAGTGTGTTAGTATAATTAGTACTGTACAAATTCTATGTTAGTTGGGATTAATATATTAGTGCTATGTACAAACATGAAATGGAGAGAAAGCAGGAAGTACGGAATGTAAGATTGGAAGGAAGATTGAACCCCGGAACTACCGTAAACACGTGGGGCACGCAGACAAGGGAGTGACTGGGCTAGAAAACATTCAGACTCAGACATCACAGGGGAAGACGAGTGCAAAGACTAATGAATATAAATAGAACACCAGACATGAATATGAAAAATAATAAATTACAAGAATAATGATAATAAACAATGATAAACTAACACACAGAACACAGGAACATAACACTTACACTGTAAGTAACTAGTACTTAGGGAGTAATAAAACAATATTACGCAATATTAGTTGTCATGAAAGAAACAGGACCACTAAACTCTCCAGTATTACAGCAAATATAATACACAAGAGTATATAATACCGCACAATACCAAACAAATTTTCTGCAGCTAAATTTGGTTTTGTTGACTCATCAGACGAGGTCCACTTTGTGGCATGGGAGACTAGCAGTAGGGGGCTCTGTCCTGCTTTGTCGATGACTTTAGAGATGGTTCTGCTTGGCTGTTCACAGCTATGCCTTTTGCCTTCTGCACCCGAGAGAAGATGCCATGGACAGAATTTGCAGAGTCGGCTGAAGAGGGACCCACTATTCGATTCTGCCAAGAGGTGAGGGGTCAGGATTCACAGGGTCATGTATTATAAAGCACAATGCTACATAAATGATCACTGCAGCTGGTCTTGTCTAGTTCTTTTTCAAGAGGAGAGGACATTGTTGAGATATGCTGTGGCTCAGATCTGAAAATATGCATTGGGCTTGCTTACGTGATTGATTGCAGATTGCAGATGTGCCTGATTACTTGTATTAAGAGCCAAACTCTGGGTGTGTCAAGCTATCCTTACATGCACTCAATGTCAGAAGCACCAGTTCATCTGCCCTCTGTCCTTGGGTACAGCTGGCAAAGAAGTACAACATGGTTGTGGTGTCGCCAATTCTGGAGCGGGACGAGGTCCACGGAGACACTCTGTGGAACACAGCAGTGGTGGTGTCGAACTCTGGTGCCGTGCTGGGAAAAACTCGCAAGAACCACATCCCCCGTGTGGGTGACTTCAATGAGGTTGGTGTGATGTTGATGCTGTAATGCATTTGTTTCAGAGCCACAGAGTATACTTTTCTTTTCTTTTTTTTTGGACACAGTGGACATGAGTGACTTCCCACTAATTGCATTTTCCTGGATTTTGCTGCTGTCTGCTGTAAATTGCAACTTCCATCCCGGACCAGGTACCCTGTCAAACAACAACAGAAATGCTGCAGATAAATATGCAACTTTACAACCCCAGCTCACAAGACCTTGCACACACACTAAGGATAAAGGTTTATTGAATCCAGGCCTTTAAAAAAAAAAAAAAAGTTTTGAAGAAGGCCTTTTTATTCTGAGCTCTTGTGTGTGAGACTCTGAGGTTTTTGACTGTCAGTGCTGTATGGACAGAATGTGTCCAAACACCCTGTGGCAGAGAGTGGGGAACCACTGATTACCACAAGCCACACTCATCTGGATCCATTGATCAGTCTCGTGCTGATCTGTACTTGTGATACTGTGAGATGAATATGCTGTGCGGGAAGAGACACGTGCCGCCTTTCCAGGAAAACCCAATGTGGCACGTGGCCTTAAAGAAACAGCAGCGGTAGTGGCAGGAGGAAAGGTGCGATTCCTGTCCAGATTCAGCAGGTTAATGAAAGGGCTGTGACATTTCAACTAATGCCGTCACAGTCAGGATTTATTCAGCCTGGGACACAAAGTCCCTTTCCTTTGCCCTCTCCCAGGGAGTGTGCTATGTTGATGATAATTGCTGTGACATCTAAAAGCTTTCACCTTCAAATTAATTGTAGACATAGTTCCCTGAATGAAATATGATTTGGGGCCTAGCCACCGGGCAGTTCTTGTAACTGCACACTCTCCTAACAATTAGACATCAGCTGCAAGCTGCCTTCCCTCTCCCCACCCCATGGTTCGGGAAGATCAAAGGCCTTTCATTTTAGGGAAGATCAACGGTAAGAACTGTACTGTAGTCAGCACATTTTACACCTGGAAAGAGCTTCAGTTGATCATCTCGGTACACCCACCAATGCACAGCCGTAAATCTATGCATGAGCAGTTGGTTGTGCAGTATGTTGAGGGCCTAAAGAGGAATCTGACCTTCGATCACCTTTCCAGGGAGTAAGCACAGACTTTTCCTTACGATATGTTCCAGTGATGAGACTTTTCCATTTTGTGTTGGGTTCAGTACTGAGCTCTGCTCTTGTCTTTGCTCTTATATTACCATGGGAAGTTTTTATTTCTCTGATTTACTGAGCCTGATATCCTCGCTATTCCACATGAGTAAAGAAGATCCATGGCTAAGAATTGGTTTAAAAAAAGCACGGTTTTCCCCCCTGGTGTTTACTGGTTAAAGAGTTACTAGCCAAAGACTAGGAGTCCCATCATATAATTTGCTTTTGTTTTCTATTTTAATCCAATATGTATGTAAAAAAAAATATATAATAATAATAATAAAAAATAGTCAAGAAATGTGTTTATTGAAAAATTCAATAAAATACTGATTACAAAAAAAAAAAATAATAATAATAAATGAATGCATGAAATGAAAAACTAAGTAATTACTGCACTTTATTATGATTATGCCAAACATATTGTGGCTGGATTTTATTGGCCTTTGAGAGGAGCAAAAAATAAGCCAGACCACAAAGAGCAGACACCTTTGAACTGAGTACAGTGCTTTCATTCTATAGAAAGAGAGTGCATAGACCACCATGTAATTAATGTGCCATCTATTTTTTCATGTACAGTACATGGTTTGGCATATTGGAAGTTATGTAAGTGTCCAAATTTGAAAACAACGGAAGGGCATAGTGTACATATAGTGTGCCATTCATTCCTTTCATTCACTCTATTGTGTATTGTGTATCTGTATAATCATTCGTCGTATTTGTGAATGACTGCCTAACCAACCATTCAAAACAGAATTCAGAATGAAGACATCTGGTTTGCTCTTTTTTTTGGAGGGAGAAAGAGACAGAACTGTAAGAACTGTGTTTTAATGAGCTCCTTTCTAATCCTATGGGGGAAAGTCCTAATAATGCCCCTGTGCCACATATTTTGCTGAAAGTGTATTTATTTCAGGCCTCAGCCTAACTAAACATGACAAATCCATGATGCCCTGTTCTCAGCCTCAAAACATGTATTCATGGGCTCATATAATTGCAGCACTGCTGTATCCCGACTCCTGGCCATGGTACACTGGCTACGGAGTGTCCTGCTGGAACATTGACCTATAAAAGCAGGATTGGAAAAACAGTTGTTGTATAAATGTAATGATCTGTTATTTGAACACTTTGTTGTGTTCTAAATGTTGTGTACAAATTGTTGTCCTTAAGTTTAAAACCGTACTTGGTTTAATAAATAATATGCAGGTTCATATATTACACTTGAGACTATCAGTCATTACCAGGGTAAAGGTATTCTTGTGATTGGCACAAGAAATGCTTCTCATGCGTTAATACGATTTTCTTATGGTGTGTACATGCAGTGTCTCATAATGCTGAAGCTTGTATAGCTGATCTATCAAAACATAGCAATTGTTGTCAGTGTAATATCAATAGCGAAACACATGGACAAACTCTGCAGCTTGCAATTTTTCAGTTTTTCAGACATAGACATTTTTCCCTCCCTATCAACTCCACCACCATTTGTATTGCTGCTAACTTTTTAGTGATTATTCTTCAGGTGCCAAAGATGGCAAACTGCTGTTTATCCTGAATAATTTACCATCAGGCAAGTAAAATAACATTGGGTCTGTGTTTGTAGGAGTCCCTCAGAAAATAGATCATTTGTAATGTATAAAAATGCTGTAATGTGTATTGAAACCTGGGCACCAATATTTAGTCTCTCATGTGTTAACTGTACAAACCCTGAGTAAGGTGTTCTCTGTCTCATCTGAAAAACAGTCCACATACTACATGGAGGGCAACACCGGTCACCAGGTGTTCCAGACGCAGTTTGGGAAGATCGCAGTGAACATCTGCTATGGCCGCCACCACCCCCTGAACTGGTTCATGTATAGCATGAATGGAGCAGAAATCATCTTCAACCCCTCTGCAACAGTGGGGGAGCTGAGGTGAGTGAGATAGCTTCAGCACTTGTGAGTGATGTCACATTAGTTCCAACACTTCATTAGGCTCAGAATTTATTTTAATGAACAGCCTGACATTGTTCATTTTAGGTGCATATCCTGCAGTCATTTTGTGAGGGTAAGTAACCTGTATTTAGTGGTTGATTTATTTAATTAGTTCATTTGTTAGTTCATTAATTTATTGTAATATAACATTAGGCATTGTAATTACTCTTGCTTCTGCCATTTTGATCGAGCTTAGTCATTCTGGGTACACTGTTTTTTTCCCAAAAAAATTTCCCCAGAATTGGAATTGGCAGTTTTGCTGCTGGAGTCACTGTTATCCCACCAACAACTAAGCAAGACACTTGGCAGCTGAAATATGTGACTATTCTCAAAATTACAGGCTACACAGTACTACTGTAGCTTGTGCCAGTTGGAGGCATGTCTTTCACTAATGAATTGGTAGACTGTAGGCAGGAACCTGGCATGAAGGGCCAATGCAGTGTTCAACCAAGGAACCCTGGGCAAATTAGTCTCACACTTCTAGTAGCCTGTGCACTGCTTCAGATTGCTTGTTGTAGTCAACTAAAGGCATAGCTTGGGATTGCACTTGGGTTCGCACAGGGCTTGTGTTGAGTGCTTTTCCTGACTGACTCCCTCTGCAGTCCAGATTGCCATCTGTTGTACTAGCATGTGTAACGTGGAATTGAATGCGCCTAATTGTGTTCATGTGTGGTTGATTGCAGTGAGCCCATGTGGCCTATTGAGGCAAGGAACGCAGCCATTGCCAACCACTGCTTCACCTGTGCGATCAACCGCGTGGGCACGGTGGGTGAGCCTTTTGTACCAGTGTCTGGTCCAGGACCAGCCCTGCCGTTTCCACAAAGCTCTGTTTCCATCACTGTTTCCACAGTCCTTCATACTGAGCCTCCCAGGACTACAAATATGTGTTATTATGCAGCTGGGAAACTCATTTTAATATGAAGGCAACTTTGTTATCGTCCCACATCTTGCTGTCATACCCATGAATGGACATACAGGGCGGCCCAGTGTGAAATTACGACCCAGGGAAAATGTTTTGTTGGACTGACTGAATAGCTATAAAAACTTTTCAAAGGGTTACTGAATGATTGAACTTAGTGGGACCGATATAAACATGAAATAAACAGATATGTGAAAATGGTTATTCCAACATATATATATATATATATATATATATATATATATGTTGGAATAACTTATGTTATTAACTGTATTATTTTTTATCAAGGGTGCCAATAATTCTTGTATACATCATACATATATTTTACATACAAACAACATTAAGTTAAAAAAGTTATTATCTTGTGGAAGAAAAATGTGTGTCCAAATATTGCGTATCAGTTGAGCAGTGTTAGAATATGGTGGCTATGCGCCTTGTCTGAATTCTAGTTTATCATCAGATTCTGACTGATTTTACCTGTCTGACTGCTTTTACCTGGAACAAGTCCACTGTCAACATGCAGCGACAGATTGTACTTCCCTTCTGGTAGCAGGACATCTTTGTTGAGGACTGTGGTGTAAACCAGTACATTGTTAACTGCTCTTTACAGTCACCCATTCTTCTGACATTCTTATTTGGTAAGAATATCAAATACAAATTATATATGATCTGAGCATAATGAGATAATTATGCCCCATCACAATTTACTCAAGTTTGAGTACTTGCAAGTTTAAATAAATGACAATTGATAAAGTTGTGGTTTGCTTGAAACTGGGCAGTGGGAGACTTATTTCCCAATTCAACAAAGTAACATGGTATGTTTGCTTTGTACAAAAGCATAATAGTTATAGGTGGCAATGCGCCCCAAGCTGCAGTGTGGCACTCAACACTGTCCTCTACTGGTGGTTTTATTTCACAGCCTACCACATAGCCCCAATTTAAGCAGAATTTCAAAACTGATTAGGAATGCAGAGGCCACAGTGGGTGAAAAGAATTGTGTGCCTCATAACTGTCTTTCTGTTATACAATTTTCCACATCCAGGAACATTTCAAGAATGAGTTCACCTCTGCAGATGGAAAGAAAGGTAAGAAATCCCCTGATGCTGCCAAGCTCTTGTGAATGACAGTCAGCATAATAATCTGGGTATATCTGAAATATTTTAAGACCAGAAACTGTGTAAACACCTTATTATGCATAAAATAGCTTAGAGGAAGTTACTGCATTTCCCTTAAAATAAATAATCAATTTTAATTTAAATAAATAAAAATGAATAAAATCAACCTGCAATATACAAACTTCCATGTACAATGCCATGAAAAATTATTTGCCTCCTTCCTCATTTTCATCTATTATTGCATATTAGTTATACTGAATGGTCTCATCTTTAGGAATATGAAATTTTAGACAATGGGAATCCAAGTAAACACAAAAAGCTGTTTTTAAAAACCTACCAATTTGTCTGAATTAAAGCCGTTCTGCAAAGAGATGTCCTCCAAAGCAATGTGAAAGACTGTTGCGACCAGTCATTAAATTTAAGGGGGCAATTACTTTTTCACAGGTGATTTAAATAAATGAAAGGTGGGTAGCACTGCTGCCTCACAGCAAGGAGGTCCTGGGTTCAAATCGCCGTCGGCCGGGGCCTCTCTGTGCGGAGTTTGCATGTTCTCCCCGTGTCTGCGTGGGTTTCCTCCGGGTACTCCGGTTTCCTCCCACAGTCCAAAGACATGCAGGTTAGGCTGATTGGAGAGTCTAAATTGCTCATAGATATGAGTGTGTGAGTGAATGGTGTGTGTGCCCTGCAATGGACTGGCGACCTGTCTAGGGTGTATTCCTGCCTTTCGCCCAATTTATGCTGGGATAGGCTCCAGCGACCCTGTTCAGGATAAGCGGGTTAAGATAATGGATGGATGGATGGAAAAAATTAATTTATTTTAAAATACATGTTTTGTGTTTCTTTGGGCTGTCTTTGTCTATAATCTAAAGATCAATAATAGGGGAAATCAGAAGATTTTTCAGTACCTGACTATACTATTTTTCATATATTGAAGAGACTATCACACTAAACACATCACCAAATCTGCTGGAAGCCAGTGCCATTTCTTTACCCTGATTATCAAATACACAGGCGTGAGATTAGAGCGTGAGATTAGAGCGTGAGATTACCTTTTTGACACAACTGTCTGCCCCCAGGGTGCTGTTGAGGGCAAAAATATAACCAATTCAGCACAGTACCTTCCTAAAAAGTACAATGGCCAGCCTTGGCAATCCAGTTCTTTAACCACACTGCCCCCTGCCTACATTTTACTTATATGTCATCCACTACCTTCAGCTACAATTTAAGAGTCTGACATTTTCACTGGCTACACAACCCAGTGAATTTCACTCCCCTAGGTCAGTGGTTCTCAATATTTTTGCCCCCAAGGACCCCTGTGTCCAAGGAAATATTGCAGGCAGGCCACTCACAGAAGACCTGTCTGTCTGTCATCATCAAACTCCCATCTGTACACAGTCCAGTGCAGTTAGTCAAGCCTTTTCCATTTAACCCGATAAAAACATAAAAGTGTTCGTTTTTTAAATCTTTATTGCTGTTTATATCATATATTTATGAAGCCGAAGTCGTTCTTTATTTCCTTTTCCCCATTCACAGCAAGCATAATGAGTGTGAGAGCTACAGAAAGGTTATCATATTTTATGTACTGTTAATTGCTTGCTTTGTATTATTTAGCTGAATAATTACTTGCACCTTGAGGTTTCGTGATTGATCTTTCGATAATTCCCCCCCTTTTGGACCATGGCTCCCTTGTTGAGAACCACTCAAAGTAAATGAGAATTGAGCGTTCACTTGACCTACCTGTTTAATCAATTTAAAATAAAGTAAAAATAAGAAAGAACAAGTGGCTCCAACTTCTGATGACCGAACATAGGCGCCTGGTGCAGCCTCTTGAGAGCGGGCCTGGCTTCCACCCAGACCATGATTAGTGTCAATTATCAGCAACATCATGTTTGTCTGTCCCCTGTTCTCTTATTAATGATGGCTTAGTGTCTGAGTCTGGCCCCATGCCAGGACCCTGCTCCACCACTCCCATATTGACTGACAACAGTGAACACAGCTGTTGAAAACTATGGTGGTGCTAACCACACAGAGCTCATTACCGTTGCATAAGTTGGTGAGCAGAACATGCACCCTTTGGCTATAGCATTACACAGACAGGAATTCTGAACAGGTAACGCATACAGTGCATCACATTATGATGAAGGCAAGTACTCATTGACATCACACACTTTTATGGCTGAGGTGTATGGAACAGAAGACCAAACCTGGGACTGTTCAGTACTCTGGCAGCATATCATTTCCACATTTAGTGAAAAGTGCTGAATATTTCAATGACGATCATTAACGAGTAAAACTTTCCCCACACAAAGGTGTTTGCTTATACGGTTTCTTTTCATTAAAAATTGAAGAACCAGAGCTACTGCAAAATTAATCTTCTAATCTCCTGCCTTGCTGTTGTATTGTTGGGCACTTCAGGATTAAACTGTGCAAATGTGATCTGTTTTTCACTTCTTGTAGCTCACCAAGACCTTGGGTACTTTTATGGCTCCAGCTATGTGGCTGCCCCGGATGGGAGCCGTTCCCCAGGCCTCTCCAGAACCCGTGATGGGCTCCTAGTGGCCGAACTGGACCTGAACCTGACTCGGCAGATCAATGACAAGTGGGGTTTCAAGGTGAGACGGTTACCCGATTCCTCCACGCACCTTTTCTTTCCTCATATTTGTTACAGTCAGAGGAGTTAAAAACCTTGTGTTTGTCTGGTCGCAGTATAGCTAAAGGCTAGGGGAAAAGAGACATGATTGGGCTATTGTGACAATAATTGGTTTCACACAGTGACTGCAAAGAGACCAGGGGCATGTTAAATTTACTGGTCCCATCTTTCCAATTCTACTTCTCATCAACTGGTATGATTGTGGAAATTCTCAGCAATCTTTTACAGGTGACATAGGATGAATTAAGCGCAACAGCAGACCTGAAGTTTGGGCGAGGTGGTCTCTCATGGCTTTGGTTCCAGGTCCCCTGATGCATGTTCTCTGTGCATTGCATTGCAGATGACTGGAAGGTATGACATGTATGCACAGGAGCTCACTAAAGCAGTCCAGGATGACTTCAAACCAAACATTGTGAAGGAATAACAGTTCATCACTGCTCTTACCACAGCAATGGTACCTGAATGGAACTGAAATGAGACAACCAAGTGCATGAGTGTCTGAGAATGAGATAAGTGGTGTAATTCTCCAACCGCAGGACAATTCTTACATTTAATGGAGGACTGGAGAACCTGGTGATTCTTCTGCCACTGAATATATTGAGGTGCTTGTCAAACTTAGTGCAGCCATAGGAATTTGTCAATTCTGAAATTCATTTTTCGTTTTTAATTGCACAAAATGTTGAAATAAATATTGATTTTGAAAACATTGGTATTACTTACAGTACGTATGATGAACCCAGAGTGCATTGCCCCATCCACCAAAACAAAATACACTCAGCCAAAGCAATGTACATAACATACTTTCCTTTATTGAGAACATAAATGGAATCTTATATTTCATAAAAATAAAGTTTGCCATTTTAAAATATCCATCATGTGCTTAACAAAAAAAGATGCACAGCAGGAATTATTGAAAACTAATCATAACACTAGATTCTGATGGAGAAAAAAGAAATCATCTCAGTTAAATTCAACATTAAATAATACTCCATTACGGATGGCATTAAAATGTAGTGCAATACTTTTACCCTTGAGATCTCATTTCTTAAAACAACTGTAGCACCGTACACAATCTGAATTATGTCAACATTATTTTTTTTAAACGTGTCCTGATGGTTAAACGGTGTTCCGCAGTAGCATTCTTACTCAACTTTGATGGTTGGCTATACATTTTGCATGTGGACTGAACTAGTTCAAATCACAAGCTTCAATGCATTTCAAATGGCATACAAGCAATCTATGCTAATGGCTTAGCCTTTCACAACATGGAAGGAAGTAATGCAGGGCACTAAAGAAACATCCACACTTAACCTGACCTTGGTTTGAATACTACAAACACTGAGTTGATACTACCAGAAGACCACAAGTTACCTTCACAACTTTCTGATGTTATAATACTGAACATTTGAGACGCAACCCCTGCATACCAGCATTTGCTGTAATCTTACTTCATGCGAAGAAACCACAGAATTAACCATTACATGTTTTATTGACACACATTTGGAAATGTGTATCCATTATATTAAAGTTCTATATTCCCCAACCATAAGAATATTGTAATAGGGTTTGTGATACTGTTGAATGGAGGACTTAGGAATTTGGTAATGCTTAGCTTCCACATGTTGTCATGGAGAATATGTGAACATGAATGCAGGAGCAGGAATTCTGTTTGGCAATTCTTTAAGGGCCCTTGTTTAGCAAAATTATTCTGCGCACAAATCAGATTCAAATATTTGTTTGTGGTAAATAAGTAAAAAATGCATTACTTTTGAAAACATTACTTTTGACTGGTCTGAAGTTGTAGTTGCTTCTCAGGCTAAATTAAATGTTCAGATATGCAATCCTAGGTAATAAAGTGAGGTTGGTGGCTACATTCAGTACTGCAGATAGACCAGAGGTGGAAGATCTTGGAGTTAAAGGGGCACACATTTCATTCTGGGGACCTTTACTGAGCTATAAACTGCAATCTGATCTTTAATCCTCTATTAATTATTTGTGAATTACAGATTTCCTGTTGGACAAGGCCTTATGTCAATATGAAGAGAGTAAAATTGTTCAACATATTTTTGTTATTTACAACAGTTAAATTCAATACTCTTAACTGGTCTGGCAACCTGAAAATCTTGACTTTACTAAGTCCTTCCCATTAGGGATATGTTCCTACATCCAACATCCTATGTCAGGATTAATTAACTGATAGCTAATATGGAGAGGTGGTGGGTGATGTCAGATCCAGATTAGTACATAAATAACTTCTAAATCAAAGCCAATTAATTGACATTTTATAGCTGGTGCAAATGAAGCACATTCAGTGTACACCCAGCGATTCAGCATACACTGAGATAGTATTTATTCTCAGCATCTCTCCTGTAATACCTGCACTGCTAAACTGCTAATAAGCTATAGAGACTTGTACTTTTGTCAGTCATACCAGCATGCCATTGCCAGTGTCTATTTGCTTGCAGCTCAGATAAATTGATACATAATGAATATTTTTTTTTAATGGGAAATGCTGTTCAGACATAACCGTAATAACACTTTCCCTTTTAATTTCCACAGTCCCATTTGACATCTGGCACAGAGGGATGGACTTCAGTCTTATGTCTGTAGTTGTGAGCTTTTGTTTTTACCTGTATAAAGGGTCCCATGTTTCCCTATAGTCAGCCCCCCAAGCCCAGATATATTGCAATGTAACACACCCCTTTTTCCTCAGTTACATACAGTCACCATAGGGCAAAGATTTTAAGGACAGTTCCTGAAGCACAGAAGAGAAACAGACGCCCCTCTTTCCACAACATTATTAGAATAATCCAGATCAATACCAAAATCACTCAATGGATTTTTTTTGAAAAATAAAAGCAGTGTATAGACAACCCACTTCACCAAGGAAAACCAGCGCAATAAGAATTGACTCATCTCTACTATTAATAAATTAAATCATAATGTGACCCATTATGGGCAATTCTCCAATATACACCCTCATGTGCAAAACCACCACTTTGGGACAGCAATCACAAAGTTCTGCTGTAAAACATGGACATAACACGTCAGTCTGTCTCATGTCTACAAAACAGCCCATGCCACCAGCTAACTAAAGGAGAAGTAAATAATTAAATTACACAATTCCTTGTTAACGAATGGTTTCAACAAATTAAACATGGAACCAGCAAATAAAAAACCAAAGCAATGGCAACAATTAATCTTTTTTTCCTACATTCAGTTCATATACAAAATAAGTTCATTTAAACCTTTTTCGACAGTTATCCCTTAATTTGCTTCATTCAACATGGCTTGTATTGAGGGAAATGGGAGGGATGAAATTGCACAGTGTCATATTCTTGGTGCCATCAGCCGTTTAAAAAATACAGTCTAAGGAGAGTCTTGTGCTACCTGGTCATAAAGGGTAAGCTCCAGTGCCAGGCGGGAGACCACAGTCTGACTGCCGCGCTTTCACAGTGAAGAAGGCAAGACCTGACGCGGAGCTCCAGAGGCCTGCCTGGAAATCAGCTGTCCTTGTAGACAAAGAGAATGTCCTCATCTGTCCCATAGCTCATGCGGGCCTCCTCAAAATTACTCATGCTGGTGCAACACACTCCTGTTAAACAGAAAACACACACACCTGTGTGAGAACTGCATTTCAAGACCTATAAATGAAAAAAGATCTGAAGTACTCCGCCAGTCAAGATAAACTGGTAGAGAGTACTGCAGTACGGCTAATACAAATTACACTCAGCGTGCCAGGGTGACATATTCTCCCATGTCACAGGAATACATTTCAGGAGGGAACTCACGGTCGGAGTAGGCGGGGTTGTTGTAGAAGATACAGCCAGTGCTGCGGTTAAAGCCACACACCACCACAAAGTGGCCTTGGTATTCTGGCTTCCTGCAGAAGCATTTCTGGCCCACAGGAAGGAAGCAGCAATACTTCACTGGTGTCGAGCAGAATTCACACACCAGCACTACGGCGTTGACCAGCACAATAGCCACATGGCCCTGAACCAAGTGGTTCTGGATTTCTTGGATGGTCACTGAGCTTTGGGGAGGGGCAGAGTCACAGAGCATCGCTTAATATTCATATATTTATTAACTTGTATATGACAATTTATTAACCTCTACTTTACATTTATCTGATCAAATTGGACTACACAAACACAATTATATGCCAATCCCATCTCTGTTGAGAACAACATGCATCATGAAAACGTGCCAATTCAGGCTAGACGCCATTTATTTTCAGTTTTGCAGTCAGTCAGATGAGCTGCATGCCCACCGCAGTGGCATTTCCAGCACTTCCTGTGAAGAAAGATTGTATTTGGCAGTAGCCAAGACTGGATTTTACTCCAGACCAAGAGCTGCTGTCTTACGTGGTACCCAAAAGCCCCCAGCAGTGAGCTCCATAATGTTTGGGACAAAGACCTGCCTAGACAATTCCAACTTAGAAAAGTTGGAATTAATGCATATAGTCAAACGGCTTCAAGAATAGTAACCATTTTCTTTCAGGTGTGTCATTTTTAAGCCTGTCATTGGTGTGTTACATTACATTACATTAATGGCATTTGGCAGACGCTCTTATCCAGAGCGACGTATAACAAAGTGCATACCTATAACTAGGGATAAGTGCGCTGAAAGACCCTAGAGGGAAGTACAATTTCAACTGCTACCTGCACAACAAAGATAAGGACCAGGGCCTATTTGATCTTTTTTCTTTTCTTTTTTTTAAACAAACAAACAAACAAACAAACAAACAAACAAACGCAAAAGTATGACCAAACCCCTTAACTAGCCAAACACTGCTTACCTAGCCAAACAAGAAATACTGATACACAAAAAAGTACATCACAGGAAGACAACAATTAAGGTTCACAGGGAGGTAGGGAGGGACGGGGAGAGGTGCTGCTTGAAGACGTGCGTCTTCAGTTTGCGCTTGACGATTGGAAGAGATTCTACAGTTCTGACTTCAACGGGGAGTTTGTTCCACCACCATGGAGCCAGAACAGACAGTAGTTGTGAGCGTGAGGTGAAAGTTCAGAGAGGGGGAGGTGCCAAGCAGCCTGTGGAGGCTGAATGAAGAGGTCTGGCAGGGGTGTAGGGTCTGATGATTTTTTGTAGGTAAGCTGGGGAAGACCCCTTAACTGCTTGGAAGGCTAGCACCAATGTTTTGAATTTGATCCGAGCCATGACTGGCAGCCAGTGGAGGGAAGTAAGCAGGGGGTGACATGTGAGTATTTGGGAAGGTTGAAGACCAGACAAGCTGCTGCATTCTGGATAAGTTGGAGGGGTCTGATGGCAGATGCTAGGAGTCCAGCCAAGAGGGAATTGCAGTAGTCGAGGCGGGACAGAACCATCGCTTGGACCAGGAGCTGGGTCGAGTATGGGGTGAGAAAGGGGCGGATTCTCCGTATGTTGTATAGGAAGAACTTGCATGACCTGGTCACCGCCGAGAATGTTCTCGGAGGGGGACAGTCTGCTGTCCATCACCACGCCGAGGTTCCTTGCACTGGGTGATGGCGTAAGTGTGGTATCCCCTAGGGAAATGGAGAGATCCAGATGGGGAGAGGCAATGGCAGGGATGAATATCATTTCAGTCTTACCTGGGTTGAGCTTTAGATGGTGGTTGGCCATCCAGCTCTGGATGTCACTCAGGCAAGCAGAGATACGGGCTGAAACCCGTGTGTCAGATGGTGGGAATGAGAAGAAGAGTTGGGTATCGTCCGCATAGCAGTGCTAGGATAGACCATGTGCAGTGATAACAGGGCCAAGGGAACGCGTGTAAAGAGAAAAAAGAAGCGGGCCTAGGACTGAGCCCTGGGGAACTCCTGTGGCAAGGGGCCGAGGTGTTCGATACCGTACCAGCCCAGGCAACTTGGAAGGAACGACCAGAGAGGTAGGACTCAATCCAGTCCAGGGCTGTGCCACAGATGCCCGTTGCTGACAGGGCGGACAGGAGGGTGGAGTAATCCACAGTGTCGAAGGCAGCAGAGAGATCTAGAAGAATGAGGACAGAGGAGAAGGAGGCTGCTTGTGCAGCATGGAGTGATTCACTGACGGAGAGGAGTGCGGTGTCTCTGTCGAGTGGCCAGATCTGAAGCCAGACTGATGGGGGTCTAGCAGGCTGTTGTTAGAAAAGAAAGAAGAAAGTTGACTAGAAGCGGCTCGTTCTATGGTTTTAGATAGAAAAGGAAGAAGAGATACTGGGCGGTAGTTCTGGATGATGGAGGGATCCAGAGTAGGCTTTTTTAGCAGCGGGGTGATGTGGGCCCTCTTGGAGGATGCTGGAAAACAGCCAGAAGACAGGGAGGAATTAACAAGGCATGTGACAAATGGGAGAATGTCAGGTGTGATAGTCTGGAGAAGAGAAGAGGGGATAGGGTCAAGGGCACAGGTTGTAGGGCGGTGGGAGAGCAGGAGTTGAGAAACATCAGAGTCTGTAAGGGGGGAGAAAGTGGAAAAGGAAGGGAGGGCACAGAGAGGGGGGCGGTGGTTGTAAAGGATCTGCGGATGTCTGTGAATCAGCAAAGTCATCAAAAAGGGGCAATACTTAATGGTTTAAAAATCACAGAGAACAGAGCTAAATCAATAAAAAAATCTATTTGTCCCAAATGTTATGGAGCTCACTGTATATTCACAACCTTCCTAAAATGAGTTCTGAAAACTTCTGTCTTTGTCCTTGGGGAGAAAGAACTGCCACATAATCCAAAAAAACTAAATTACACTTTGGGTATGTTAGTGAAGTAAAATTCAAATGATGGCACCATGCAAGTATTTGAACATATTTATTTTCTTGCACTGGTTTCCTGTCCTGTCAAGTTGCCCATAAAATGATAGGAAGGATACATTCTAGAAATAAATCTAATTATTTCATGGAAGGCTATTATTTATATTTTTTTAAAAGGCATCATGTGAGTGAGAGAGAGAGAGAAAATATTTCATACCATTTCTTGACTACCACTCCTTTGCTCTCAGCTTTTAGAAAGAGTTCATTAACTCTGTCCTCTTCAGTATCAAAATGTTTTTTGTAGAATGACTAGATTTGAAAAGAAAGTGAGATAATATAAGCAAGACTACATTTCTCATGTGACTGAGGTGAATTTTCTTTGTATGAAACATTTATTGCTGAAATGCACACTGCAGAAACCACCAATGAACACCTAAAATACGGTGACATTCTAGAAGGTGAAGATGGTGAAGGCTTAGGCCTTCATTAAGCACAATCCATCCAATATACAGTTATTCCAGATTCAGACAATCTTAAGATAAACTGTATAGTGTAAATAAATTAACTGTACTCAAGTTTGCAATGCTTATATCATACTTTTTAGGAACATTTGACACATCTGTCAACAAAACATTGCAAACAACTTTTATTAAATAAAACTTTTATTAACTTTTATTAAATAAAATAAATCTAACCTGGGGTGATGTACATACAGAAGTTACGTATGACATATAATGAAGCTATTCTAGAAAAGTACCTTGTTGAAGGGTACCACATCTTGTCTACAATTCTAGTAGTAGATATGCAGTATGTCCGTAATCAGCGACTTTACCTGGTTCCTGAAGCCCTTGTCTACACCCAGCGTCTGAGTGCAGAACAGGTGTCTGACTCCAAGCTGGCACATGAGGTAGGCCAAGTCGATTGTCCACACACTCTCCGTCAGCTTTAGCTCCCAGCAAGCACTCTGGAAGTCATCTTCACTCACAGGGTGAAGGTACCTACAACACACAATTAACTAATCTCCACTGTCTCCTGATACAGTTCAGGTGTCAGTGACTTGTGTATCTGAAACACATACACTTTGATCCCTGTACAAGACTTTATATTGAATCATAATCAAATATCAGTGATGAAGCCTCAGATGGAGATTTATTTGGATAGTCAAAATGGTGATGATACAACTAATGACGTCATGGCTAACTATCAAAAACGAACAACATATGCAACAAAATTCTAGGGAAAAACCTAACATTAATATTTAACCAGTATAGAGAAAAAATACCTTTGCATCCTCATACCATCGCGACAATTCTGAATTTCCAAGAGAGTAGCAACGCAACCGTTCTAAGAAAATAAAAGTTCATCCAATCGGAGATCACACAAAAATTCCAGATTCCTTTTAAAGCTGAATTCCATATTAAATTGTGTCATGGTAATATATTCTGCGTTTTCTCTTCGTATCATTGGAGTAGAAGGAGGCGACAGGCTGACTTACTTAAAAACCATTCGTGAACAGGCCAAGCCGCAGTCCCAGTGGTACAGCTGCCGGATGACAGGTACGTTTAACAGAACGACATCATCTGCCAAATTAAAAATTGTGACCAACATGTTAGCATAACATAACATGACCAGCTCATGATCATGGAAGGGGGCAATAACAAGTAAATCTTGAGCACATGTATCCTCTCCTAAAGCTTACTCGTTTTTTAGCCCCCTTCCCCCTCCACTCTAACAGCCGACTGTTTCACCTGCTACTTTCAAACCAAAATAAGAAATATCTATATGCTCTATAATATCTATATAGCTCTACGACATCACATTTCCACGAAGACATACTGCTCCTATTACAAATCTTCCTAGACGCCGAGCATATTCAGCAGTGTGTAATGCTGAAGTGTAACTTCTTGCGACTCCTAACTTCCAAGCGTCCAATTACTTGACCCCTTCTGCAGTCCTCAGATCATGCACTTTGCCATTTATCTCTGCTGTGGCCACCTCGCTGAATACTGGTTGTGTATCCAGTGAAGAGTGACAATATCCAATGTTGTATACATCTCCAGTCCATAACTCCACTCCCTCTCTAAAACCCTTGGACAGGTTGTATCCACTCAGTTTAAGAATACCGCAATAACGCTGATCATGTTAGCTAGCTAGCTACTCGGTCAACAGATTATGTGTCATTTATGACTTCACAGTAAGCTAGAAGGAACCAGAGTAGCTAACGCTAATTTGGTTGGCCAAAATATTGATAAACATGCTACATTGTTTATACCGTTTTTTCGAACTAGCAATGACTGCATGCTTGGATTCCGACAGCTATTTCTTTGTCGTGTTAGTTAACTTAACATTGGCAATGTAACGCTAGCAAAATATCAAATAACTATGTGACTTCCTAAGCTAACGTTAGGAAGCAGACCGCAATCAAGTTATTTTTAGTAGTGGTGATCAATGGAGCTAAGGTTCACAACGTCCACTTCAAGTACAAGGCATACCCTCACGTTAGCGAGCAATCTGGCTAACGTAGAGTGATAAGTAACGTTAGCTACTAAATTGTCGTCGATGCAAGTACAATCGGTGTATTCACCTACCTGTCATTGTGCGATGTTTTTTGTCGCTTGTTTAATATCGATCAGCTGTCTTTTGCCCGTTAATCCCGTTGGGTACCTCATGAAGTCTGAGACTCGCCAAACGGCTAAGTCAATCGGATAGTAAACTAGCTACATTACTGCCTATGTTGTTTGATCACGAATCCCGGTATAATTGTCACGAACTACAGAGCCGTCTGCTACTTGTAACTCTAAGAGATGCGACGTTGTGTCTTGCTCGTCGAGAGGGCTGCGCAACTTCCTCTTTGGAAGGTGATCTTAGGGAATACGGCCCCTGATAGAACTATGGTCGAATGGCCTCGCCCAAAATATGGGTGTGTTTGTTAGTTTTCTAGAAACGGTTCAAGCCAGTCTTGCGAATGTGAAGAAGGTAGCTAACTTGTAAAATGATCATGAAACCAAAAACCGATAGGTCAGACACTCATGCGAGTTACGCGTTTACATTTGCGACTACCCGTCATGTAAAGTGCAAATATTTTTTATACATCAGACTAGTTCATTGGATTGTTATTTAGGAAGCTTGCACCTTGTCGGCAACTATTAACTTACTACAAAAATGCAAAATACTTTCTTTAGTTTAATAGACCTTTGATTAACACAGAACAGTAGTTCGGTTTCTTGGTTGTTTTCCAGCTAGTTAGCAACATATGCAGATGGTGTGCCACGGTATTAAACACGGTGTTCATAACCTATTTTGGTCAATAATACTAATGCGGAAGGAAGAAAATGTTTAACAAAAAAATATAGACAAACGGAAGTACTTTAACAACTTCCGGTGTAACTAATGCATTATGGGTGGCGGAAAATACGCCTTTTGCGTTGGTAGCACGCTGAGCTAAGAAGCAGCTTGTCTGGAGACGTTTGTAAATTTCCAACAATTTCCTTTGAATTCGAGGAGGTAAGGTCTGTTTTATGGTATAGTGTTTCGTTTATCACATTAGTATAACCCAAAGTCGTTGATGTTAGCCAATATCTAAAAAAATATCCAGAATAATTCAGTACAGCCTCGAATGGAACGATGGCGACGAACATTGCTAGCTAACGTTGTGTATTGTTTGGCTGTTAGTCTAGTTAGCTTGCTAACGCTAACATTGTCTGTATTTATAAAGTAGATTGGGTTACATTTAATTGCAAAATCCATCTAAATGGGTATATACTTGTTTGGTATGTTAAGATGCTCGTAAAAAATATATAAAAATATCGTATTAATACTGAATGCTCGATTTGAGCATCAGGCTAATTCTCGGGTTTTCAGTTGCGAGTGGCCCAGAAAAAAAGTAGATGCTAATTCTCGGGTTTTCAGTTGCGAGTGGCCCAGATTTTGGTAGAGGCTTGCTTTCAGTATGGTGTTTTTACAGATAACGATACTAAGTCATCTATAACAAGCAGTGCGGCCAACTATTTTGCATCGACTAGACCTCTAACTGTTCTCGTTTAATGCCGACAAAACAGAGTAGATTAGAACGGCTGAGGCGCTATAAATTTGGTTTAGTGACCAAATGAAGCGTATTGTAAGTTACTGTTTCATACGCGGAACACCCGAGGCTAGCAGCTACTAGCACCGTGGCTAAACTGGTTGTTTTATGCATCAAGAAATGGTAGGCCAGCATTAGCAAACGTTTTAAGCGTAATCAGTTGGAGAACGGATACCGTCCGACTACGTGTCCTTCCTGTTCACTGTTTTCGTTATTCAAAAGTATGTGTGTCATTGATCAACTTTCCTGTCTCTTTTCTTTGTATTGTTTTGTTACCAGCAAACATGTCGATCGGCGTGCCTATTAAAGTCCTGCACGAAGCAGAGGGACATATTGTGACCTGTGAGACCAACACTGGCGAGGTGTACAGAGGGAAACTCATAGAAGCAGAGGACAATATGAATTGCCAGGTAATGCCACCTAACACTACAACAAGAAATCTACCCAAGTTAATATTAAGTGACCAATTATGCTCACGTTTCTGCATTGATATGCAGTGCCAGAGGTGCATTTGAATAATTTAACCGTTAGGTATTTGTTGATTTTAAATATTTGTTTTACTGCTCCTAGTATTCATTTCTGATTTACAAGCACATGTTAAAATTATCCTTTATAAAATTTATTATAAATCCCACTTGTCTTAATTTCATACAGCCTTTAATTACAACCCCTCCCCTTTTCCCTAGATGGCAAACATCACAGTGACATACAGAGATGGCCGTGTGGCCCAGCTAGAGCAGGTCTACATCCGGGGAAGCAAGATCCGATTCCTGATCCTGCCGGACATGCTGAAAAATGCACCCATGTTAAAGAGCATGAAGAACAAAAACCAGGGATCTGGAGCAGGGAGAGGGAAAGCAGCCATTCTCAAAGCCCAAGGTGAGAGGAAAGAGTGGAAGCATTTTGCAGCCATGTTGCCAACTCCCACTTTTGTTTGGATATCAGTCTTGTGTGCTGTGCCTAATTTGTTCTTTGTTGCTTTACCAATGACACCTTTTAACATAATGTATTGCGTAATTGACATTTGTTTCATTCCTTTCAGTGGCTGCAAGAGGTCGAGGACGTGGTGGTATGGGACGAGGAAACATTTTCCAGAAAAGGCGATAGTTTTGTTTGAACCTTGTTTAAAAATTGTACAGCTGTTTTGAACCTTTTTCCCCTAGTTTTTAAGACATACAGCATTGCTACCTGTTGCAAGTTTTGGAATACAAAGGTGAAGAAGCATGGTGTAACAGGTTTATGATTGTTTTTGGAGGCACAATAAAGTTTTTTTTTTTTTTTTTTTAAATACTTTCTTGCTGTTTGATTATTTTGTTTAACAACTAAAATATGGCTCTGTTCATGGCAAAATAAGAAACTATAAATGTCTGATTATTGGGTAGCTATAAATTGTATGAACTATATATTGGGTAGTTGGTACAATTCAGTGCAGTAGTGGCAAAGTGTCCCGGATGCCTGATTAAGTGGGAGCTTATGCTTTAGTCTGTACTGGGTTATCAGGTCAGAACAAAAAGTAAAGTTGTTCAGATTAAGAAGCAGAAACTGAATTACTGAAATTTAGAACTCATCTGCTGTTGTTAAACTGATTTGCCTTTATAATCCAGAGGCTCTTTTCATAGGTGTGATCAGACAAAACTCAAGGCTTGAATTACAACTTATTTTTTACACTACACAAAGTATCGTTTGTGTAAGCAATGAAATGCTTGGTCAGATATGTGCTTGTTGGCTTGAGTTAAATATCCCATAAATGTTTTAGTAGTATTGGGGGGCACTGGGTCACACACAAACACAACATACACAATAGTGTAGAAATATAAAGGTAGTAAAATTAAGTGCAGTAAGAGTTTTAGGTCACCATCTACATCAAACTGGATTATAGCTTCTAATGATTTGGGTCATAAATAATTTGCTTGTGTGTCTGACATGCGAAGGCCATAAGAAGTGTTCAAAAGCTAGTTTATGCCGGTTGAAGATCAGGCAGGCAGGCAGGCAGGCAGTAGCCTGATGGCGCAGGCCAGTGAGCTGGCTAGCAAGGCTATGTAATACGCCACAAAAAATTACACAAGGGCTTGGACAAATGTCGGTCATGATTGTGTATGGATACATTTTTGTGTAGGGAGAACTTGTCGGATAAGATGGTTGCTGCAATGTGAAGGAAGTGGTACACGTTTCCCTCGACATTAATGCCATTTCATTTGTCAACCACACGATGGCAAAAATGAGCCGCATAGTCTACTATACCCTGACTGTTTTGAGGTTTGGCGCTGTCGCACCTTAAATAACGCACATTTTTGTGCACATATTTTATAGATTTATTTGAAACTACAGAGAAGTAATCGCTTAATTATCCCCAGGGAGCTCTGTATTACTGTTCATCCAGTGCTATTGTAATTGCTCAGTAAGGGGAATTAAATACTTGTATTCATGAACAAAATACTAGCCTATATGCAGAAATGTTTCAAACGGACAGTTACATTATTTAACAATACCCAACACCACCTACCTATTCAGGCTCAAACGCCCCCGGGTTACGGGAGGGTGATCGGCTGTTTGGGTCGCATGATTGGTCCTCCCGGATGTTCTCGCTTCCTATCAGATGCTCGCTCCCTCCATTCTTACTGAGAACAGTTGAATTGCTGTGGAATACACCGTGAGAGAACTGGCCTGTGCAGCGAGGTACCCACATCAGTAGCATCATTAAACTTAAAGGTAAGATCGCAACAATACTGACTTGTATAACACGACATTACCTGCGTTTGAGAATTTCTTGTATTGAAAACAGTTTTTTTTAGGAGGGACACTATTATCATAGCGTCTCCCGTGGGTAGATGGATCCAGCTAGCTAATAGCTAACGCGGAGGCAGCGAATTCGTTTTCACGGGAAATTCTGAAATTATAAATATTGTTTGAGATGTATACCTCTTGCTCAGCGTCGCATATTCGCATGGGGCTCTACCTGAATGAACGTTTATAGGCATACGAAAATAGGCGTTAGATACAGCTAAATTACTCATGATTGCTCTTCGATATTAATGTCAAAGAATAAATATTAATCTTCATGTGTACGAGAGACGTACCCTGCAGTGCATGACATGGACGCCTAAATCTATATAACATTATTAATGTCCCTAATCAAATCTCATCGTCTACCGTAGTCTCCGTAGTCTACTGAGCAGTAAAAAGCCTATACCAGTTTCACGCTGTGGCTAGTGTTTGTGGGTACAATTTCTATATTTTTTTCCTCTGTCCTCTCTGGCTTCTTTCGACAAAACAGATTTCCATATGAAAGCGCACAGTTAAACCCCAAAGGGACACTAACAATTTGCATCCCACACTGATTGTTTTGGTGCGCTAACTGTACTACAGCGGCGCAAAAGTCCGTCGGGTCCTAAGGTCCCAAATGTTTCCATCTTACTGACAGAACCAGGTCATATAAAAACTGCCTTTTCAGAATGGGTCCAGTGTGCGTAGTAAGAGAGCAATTGTATATAAGTAGGCCTGTTAGCCTATTTTGCCTATTTTTAAAGTCGCAATGTTTTCTGTGCACTGGTTTCTGGAAATCAAAATCTCGTTAGGTGTTTTGGCTCTTTTGTCCTTATTTAGCCGACTAACAACGAACCTAATCTAAAGCTAAAATCAACTGATTTTATTTCAGTGACCAAGTTTAAGTTCCATTGTTGTAAATTGATGTGTGTACTCTCATCTGAAATACTAAAAAGTCAGTTTACGCGATCAAAGTCACATTTTCACTTGATCTTATAGAATATAATCATTCACACGATTCACGTTGGCATGTAAAATTGTCCCATTTGTGTAGGAAAATAATTTTTTAAAGTTTTTGAATCAGTATTCTAAGCATTACTTAAATGGCTGTCAATCATGATTCTGGCAAATATTAGGTTGTGGGCAGGCTGTGGTCGTGTAGCAGGTGTCTCATCATGGTCAGGGCTGAAACAAATAAAACGGCAATGGGGGCATTCATGTAATAAAAATGAGGGAAGTGAAACATTTGATATTATTTGTATTGCATATTAACATATATGCACCTATATATATATATATATATATACACTGATACTCTTGGGTATGCAGTAAAATATCTTCCGTCTTAAAATTAATGGGCCAGTATACTTCTCAGTTGTTCCACATATCCAGTGATTGAGATAACTATCCATAGCCCCCACCCATTGAAATAATTATTATGTACAGTATTTTGGTTAAAGTTTTTTGATGATATGGTTTAAGATTAACTGGGGTATTAGATGCCTGAGAGCCTCATGGCAAAATGTAATCTCCCCTCATCTAAACCGGTAATGTTCTGACTACAAGGAAACACATATGGCCGGTCATTAAAGCTGGCTATAGTAGAGTAGTAAATCCTCTGACTGATTATGGTGGTAGGAAGCTTGCTGTATTTGGACAAGCAGAGCTGTGCTGAGGAGAGGCACCTCTGACAGACCCTGCATTTCTCACTCATTATGTTTTTTAGTGAGCTCCTTTGCGCCAAGTGGCCAAAATGCCTGTTTATGTTATCCACCCATTCCATTCTCCCTTCACTCACACACCCTGACTGACACCTGCAAAAAGGTTGGACCATGTGACCTTGATTTTGCAACCAGGAACATCTGGAGCAAGAGGAGCTGATGGGATACTAACAGCTGTCTGTTTCTAGGGCAAGGCGCTGGTTCCAATGATCAGCGAGGACCGGGGGTTTAGTGCAAGGAGGTGACCTCTTTGGCTTACATGAGAAACCATTGTGAACTGGGCCATCCTTCCATTATGTGGGCAAATGTTGTTCCACGTGTGCTCTGTACTACAGCTGTAGACTCCTTGATGGTTTCTTTTACCTGCTCGCATGCATTTTTATGTGTGTGCCCATCAGCAGTGAAAGTAGGTCATGTTTAGGGCACATTGAGGACTGGGTTGAATACCCTGCACTTTTCTGGCTGATGACATCCTCAGTGTGGATGTGCTGTCATGTATAATTTTTTAAAACCTGCTGGATTTGGTACCCATTACATGGGCCCAGATAGATAGTTTGAGAAAGTACAGCCTTGGGGGTTGTGGTTCAGTACTAGCATTGTGACTCTCCTCCAAACAGACTGTCCTGGTCTGTTTGTATTCATTCTCTACCAGACAAGTGACAGTATCCAAGTGCCAGTGCCTGGAAAACAGAATGGAAATCCTCCATATTAACTGGACCACACCGACTCTGTGGGTGTTTTATGTGGTTGTTATCACTCAAGGTTACACTTAGGAACAGGAACAGATAGTTTCTAGTGTGGAGACAGAATGTTGACATGTTATGGTACAAGGACTTGGAGAATTAAGCACATTGCTTTTTTTTGGATCTCTTGGTTGCTTGGCCCTTTCAATGCTCCCCCCAAATACCTTCTGGAATTGAAGTTGAAGCATCACCTCCAAGGATTTTGTCTTTCTTTTTCATGCATCCAATACGTTCATGTCATGCTACCTATTATGATCAGGTACCTTTTTTCCAGTTCCCACGAATGTGGGGTAAAGCTGAAATTTTAGCTTCTGTACATGTCCCCCATAGGCTTCGGCCTGTCCAGCTGCCAGCATTGCTGCTACCTCACCCCCACACTGGCATCATCCATCTGTTTCTGAAACAAGCCCTCCGGAGACCAGTCCTGCCTCCCACTGACAGGGAATATGCCTGCACGCCAAAAAGCGATGCAGGTTGGGTAGTCCCACGCTGCATCCGACATCCTCCTTACTCTATGCAAAAAGAAATGTGTCCTATTTTCTCTCTACCCTGGGAAAGCAGCCTAGAAATGTTTCAGGGGATGGCAGTAACTCAGAGTTGGTTTGCCTTTTTTTGGTGA